>NC_080050.1:4806083-4852984 GCF_026212465.1 Amaranthus tricolor | reverse complement strand
AAAAACCGCATAAAATCGCAACATAGCACGTAATTTCTTGCATACGACTATGATTTTCAATTCTAACCACTTCAACATAATCACATATACCCAAATAGTGTTGTGTGCCAAGTTTAGTGCAAAACAAACCCAAGTTTGAGCTACTTTATGCGCAAAAGTGCTTAAAAACGCTTAAAAACGAATAAAATCGCAACTTAATACTTAATATCTAGCATATGACTACGATTTTCAATTCTAACCACTTCAACACAATAATATATACCAAATAGTGTTGTGTGCTAAGTTTCGTGCAAAACAAACCAAGTTTGAGCTACTTTATGCGCAAAAGTGCCAAAAAACGGTTAAAAACGCATAAAATCGCAACATAACACGTAATTTCTTGCATATGGCTATGATTTTCAATTCTAACCACCTCAAAACAATAATATATACCAAATAGTGTTGTGTGTCAAGTTTTGTGCAAAACAAGCCAAGTTTGTGCTACTTTATGCGCAAAAGTGCCAAAAACGCTTTAAAAACGCATAAAATCGTAACTTTACACGTAATTTCTACCATATGGTTATGATTTTTCAATTCTAACCACTTCAACACAATAATATATACCAAATAGTATTGTGTGCCACGTTTCGTGGAAAACAAACCAACTTTGAGCTACTTTATGCGCAAAAGTGCCACAAACGCATAAAAATCGCAACTTAATACGTAATTTCTAGCATATGGCTTACGATTTTAAATTCTAACCACTTCAACACAATAATATATACCAAAAATGTTTTTTGAGCTAAGTTTCGTGCAAAACAAATCAAGTTTGAGCTACTTTAAGCGCAAAAGTGCCAAAAACGGTAAAAAACACGCATAAAATCGCAACATAACACGTAATTTCTTGCATATGACTATGATTTTCAATTCTAACCTCTTCAACACAATCATATATACCAAATAGTGTTGCGTGCCAAGTTTCGTGCAAAACAAACCAAGTTTGAGCTACTTTATGCGCAAAAGTGCCTAAAACGCTTAAAAAACGAATAAAAGCGCAATTTAATACTTAATTTCTAGCATATGACTAAGATTTTCAATTCTAACCACTTCAAAACAATAATATATACAAAATAGTGTTGTGTGCTAAGTTTCGTGCAAAACAAACCAAGTTTGAGCTACTTTATGCGCAAAAGTGCCAAAAACGGTTAAAAACGCATAAAATCGCAACTTAATACGTAATTTCTAGCATATGGCTACGATTTTCAATTCTAACCACTTCAACACAATAATATATACCAAATAGTGTTGTGTGTCAACATTCGTGCAAAACAAACCAAGTTTGAGCTACTTTAGGCGCAAAAGTGCCAAAAACGGTTAAAAACGCATAAAATCGCAACATAACACGTAATTTCTTGCATACGACTATGATTTTCAATTCTAACCACTTCAAACACAATCACATATACCAAATAGTGTCGTGTGCCAAGTTTAGTGCAAAACAAACCAAGTTTGAGCTACTTTATACGCAAAAGTGCTTAAAACGCTTAAAAACGAATAAAATCGCAATTTAATACTTAATATCTAGCATATGACTACGATTTTCAATTCTAACCACTTCAACACAATAATATATACCAAATAGTGTTGTGTGCTAAGTTTCGTGCAAAACAAACCAAGTTTGAGCTACCTTTATGCGCAAAAGTGCCAAAAAACGGTTAAAAACGCATAAAATCGCAACATAGCACGTAATTTCTTGCATACGACTATGATTTTCAATTCTAACCACTTCAACACAATCACATATACCAAATAGTGTTGTGTGCCAAGTTTAGTGCAAAACAAACCAAGTTTGAGCTACTTTATGCGCAAAAGTGCTTAAGACGCTTAAAAACGAATAAAAATCGCAACTTAATACTTAATATCTAGCATATGACTACGATTTTCAATTCTAACCACTTCAACACAATAATATATACCAAATAGTGTTGTGTGCTAAGTTTCGTGCAAAACAAACTGCTAAGTTTCGTGCAAAACAAACCAAGTTTGAGCTACTTTATGCGCAAAAGTGCCAAAAACGGTTAAAAACGCATAAAATCGCAACATAACACGTAATTTCTTGCATATGGCTATGATTTTCAATTCTAACCACCTCAAAACAATAATATATACCAAATAGTGTTGTGTGTCAAGTTTTGTGCAAAACAAACCAAGTTTGTGCTACTTTATGCGCAAAAGTGCCAAAAACGCTTAAAAACGCATAAAATCGTAACTTTACACGTAATTTCTACCATATGGTTATGATTTTCAATTCTAACCACTTCAACACAATAATATATACCAAATAGTATTGTGTGCCACGTTTCGTGGAAAACAAACCAACTTTGAGCTACTTTATGCGCAAAAGTGCCACAAACGCATAAAATCGCAACTTAATACGTAATTTCTAGCATATGGCTACGATTTTAAATTCTAACCACTTCAACACAATAATATATACCAAAATGTTTTTTGAGCTAAGTTTCGTGCAAAACAAATCAAGTTTGAGCTACTTTAAGCGCAAAAGTGCCAAAAACGGTTAAAAACGCATAAAATCGCAACATAACACGTAATTTCTTGCATATGACTATGATTTTCAATTCTAACCTCTTCAACACAATCATATATACCCAAATAGTGTTGCGTGCCAAGTTTCGTGCAAAACAAACCAAGTTTGAGCTACTTTATGCGCAAAAGTGCCTAAAACGCTTAAAAACGAATAAAAGCGCAATTTAATACTTAATTTCTAGCATATGACTAAGATTTTCAATTCTAACCACTTCAAAACAATAATATATACAAAATAGTGTTGTGTGCTAAGTTTCGTGCAAAACAAACCAAGTTTGAGCTACTTTATGCGCAAAAGTGCCAAAAACGGTTAAAAACGCATAAAATCGCAACTTAATACGTAATTTCTAGCATATGGCTACGATTTTCAATTCTAACCACTTCAACACAATAATATATACCAAATAGTGTTGTGTGTCAACATTCGTGCAAAACAAACCAAGTTTGAGCTACTTTAGGCGCAAAAGTGCCAAAAACGGTTAAAAACGCATAAAATCGCAACATAACACGTAATTTCTTGCATACGACTATGATTTTCAATTCTAACCACTTCAACACAATCACATATACCAAATAGTGTCGTGTGCCAAGTTTAGTGCAAAACAAACCAAGTTTGAGCTACTTTATGCGCAAAAGTGCTTAAAACGCTTAAAAACGAATAAAATCGCAATTTAATACTTAATATCTAGCATATGACTACGATTTTCAATTCTAACCACTTCAACACAATAATATATACCAAATAGTGTTGTGTGCTAAGTTTCGTGCAAAACAAACCAATTTTGAGCTACTTTATGCGCAAAAGTGCCAAAAACGGTTAAAAACGCATAAAATCGCAACATAACACGTAATTTCTTGCATATGGCTATGATTTTCAATTCTAACCACTTTAAAACAATAATATATACCAAATAGTGTTGTGTGTCAAGTTTCGTGCAAAACAAACCAAGTTTGTGCTACTTTATGCGCAAAAGTGCCAAAAACGCTTAAAAACGCATAAAATCGTAACTTTACACGTAATTTCTACCATATGGTTATCATTTTCAATTCTAACCACTTCCACACAATAATATATACCAAATAGTATTGTGTGCCACGTTTCGTGGAAAACAAACCAAGTTTGAGCTACTTTATGCGCAAAAGTGCCACAAACGCATAAAATCGCAACTTAATACGTAATTTCTAGCATATGACTACGATTTTAAATTCTAACCACTTCAACACAATAATATATACCAAAATGTTTTTTGAGCTAAGTTTCATGCAAAACAAATCAAGTTTGAGCTACTTTAAGCGCAAAAGTGCCAAAAACGGTTAAAAACGCATAAAATCGCAACATAACACGTAATTTCTTGCATATGACTATGATTTTCAATTCTAACCTCTTCAACACAATCATATATACCAAATAGTGTTGTGTGCCAAGTTTCGTGCAAAACAAACCAAGTTTGCGCTACTTTATGCGCAAAAGTGCCTAAAACGCTAAAAAACGAATAAAAGCGCAACTTAATACTTAATTTCTAGCATATGACTAAGATTTTCAATTCTAACCACTTCAAAACAATAATATATACCAAATAGTGTTGTGTGCTAAGTTTCGTGCAAAACAAACCAAGTTTGAGCTACTTTATGCGCAAAAGTGCCAAAAACGGTTAAAAACGCATAAAATCGCAACTTAATACGTAATTTCTAGCATATGGCTACGATTTTCAATTCTAACCACTTCAACACAATAATATATACCAAATAGTGTTGTGTGTCAAGATTCGTGCAAAACAAACCAAGTTTGAGCTACTTTAGGCGCAAAAGTGCCAAAAACGGTTAAAAAACGCATAAAATCGCAACATAACACGTAATTTCTTGCATACGACTATGATTTTCAATTCTAACCACTTCAACACAATCACATATACCAAATAGTGTCGTGTGCCAAGTTTAGTGCAAAACAAACCAAGTTTGAGCTACTTTATACGCAAAAGTGCTTAAAACGCTTAAAAACGAATAAAATCGCAATTTAATACTTAATATCTAGCATATGACTACGATTTTCAATTCTAACCACTTCAACACAATAATATATACCAAATAGTGTTGTGTGCTAAGTTTCGTGCAAAACAAACCAAGTTTGAGCTACTTTATGCGCAAAAGTGCCAAAAACGGTTAAAAACGCATAAAATCGCAACATAGCACGTAATTTCTTGCATACGACTATGATTTTCAATTCTAACCACTTCAACATAATCACATATACCAAATAGTGTTGTGTGCCAAGTTTAGTGCAAAACAAACCAAGTTTGAGCTACTTTATGCGCAAAAGTGCTTAAAACGCTTAAAAACGAATAAAATCGCAACTTAATACTTAATATCTAGCATATGACTACGATTTTCAATTCTAACCACTTCAACACAATAATATATACAAAATAGTGTTGTGTGCTAAGTTTCGTGCAAAACAAACCAAGTTTGAGCTACTTTATGCGCAAAAGTGCCAAAAACGGTTAAAAACGCATAAAATCGCAACATAACACGTAATTTCTTGCATATGGCTATGATTTTCAATTCTAACCACCTCAAAACAATAATATATACCAAATAGTGTTGTGTGTCAAGTTTTGTGCAAAACAAACCAAGTTTGTGCTACTTTATGCGCAAAAGTGCCAAAAACGCTTAAAAACGCATAAAATCGTAACTTTACACGTAATTTCTACCATATGGTTATGATTTTCAATTCTAACCACTTCAACACAATAATATATACCAAATAGTATTGTGTGCCACGTTTCGTGGAAAACAAACCAACTTTGAGCTACTTTATGCGCAAAAGTGCCACAAACGCATAAAATCGCAACTTAATACGTAATTTCTAGCATATGGCTACGATTTTAAATTCTAACCACTTCAACACAATAATATATACCAAAATGTTTTTTGAGCTAAGTTTCGTGCAAAACAAATCAAGTTTGAGCTACTTTAAGCGCAAAAGTGCCAAAAACGGTTAAAAACGCATAAAATCGCAACATAACACGTAATTTCTTGCATATGACTATGATTTTCAATTCTAACCTCTTCAACACAATCATATATACCAAATAGTGTTGCGTGCCAAGTTTCGTGCAAAACAAACCAAGTTTGAGCTACTTTATGCGCAAAAGTGCCTAAAACGCTTAAAAACGAATAAAAGCGCAATTTAATACTTAATTTCTAGCATATGACTAAGATTTTCAATTCTAACCACTTCAAAACAATAATATATACAAAATAGTGTTGTGTGCTAAGTTTCGTGCAAAACAAACCAAGTTTGAGCTACTTTATGCGCAAAAGTGCCAAAAACGGTTAAAAACGCATAAAATCGCAACTTAATACGTAATTTCTAGCATATGGCTACGATTTTCAATTCTAACCACTTCAACACAATAATATATACCAAATAGTGTTGTGTGTCAACATTCGTGCAAAACAAACCAAGTTTGAGCTACTTTAGGCGCAAAAGTGCCAAAAACGGTTAAAAACGCATAAAATCGCAACATAACACGTAATTTCTTGCATACGACTATGATTTTCAATTCTAACCACTTCAACACAATCACATATACCAAATAGTGTCGTGTGCCAAGTTTAGTGCAAAACAAACCAAGTTTGAGCTACTTTATACGCAAAAGTGCTTAAAACGCTTAAAAACGAATAAAATCGCAATTTAATACTTAATATCTAGCATATGACTACGATTTTCAATTCTAACCACTTCAACACAATAATATATACCAAATAGTGTTGTGTGCTAAGTTTCGTGCAAAACAAACCAAGTTTGAGCTACTTTATGCGCAAAAGTGCCAAAAACGGTTAAAAACGCATAAAATCGCAACATAGCACGTAATTTCTTGCATACGACTATGATTTTCAATTCTAACCACTTCAACACAATCACATATACCAAATAGTGTTGTGTGCCAAGTTTAGTGCAAAACAAACCAAGTTTGAGCTACTTTATGCGCAAAAGTGCTTAAAACGCTTAAAAAGAATAAAATCGCAACTTAATACTTAATATTTAGCATATGACTACGATTTTCAATTCTAACCACTTCAACACAATAATATATACCAAATAGTGTTGTGTGCTAAGTTTCGTGCAAAACAAACCAAGTTTGAGCTACTTTATGCGCAAAAGTGCCAAAAACGGTTAAAAACGCATAAAATCGCAACATAACACGTAATTTCTTGCATATGGCTATGATTTTCAATTCTAACCACCTCAAAACAATAATATATACCAAATAGTGTTGTGTGTCAAGTTTTGTGCAAAACAAACCAAGTTTGTGCTACTTTATGCGCAAAAGTGCCAAAAACGCTTAAAAACGCATAAAATCGTAACTTTACACGTAATTTCTACCATATGGTTATGATTTTCAATTCTAACCACTTCAACACAATAATATATACCAAATAGTATTGTGTGCCACGTTTCGTGGAAAACAAACCAACTTTGAGCTACTTTATGCGCAAAAGTGCCACAAACGCATAAAATCGCAACTTAATACGTAATTTCTAGCATATGGCTACGATTTTAAATTCTAACCACTTCAACACAATAATATATACCAAAATGTTTTTTGAGCTAAGTTTCGTGTAAAACAAATCAAGTTTGAGCTACTTTAAGCGCAAAAGTGCCAAAAACGGTTAAAAACGCATAAAATCGCAACATAACACGTAATTTCTTGCATATGACTATGATTTTCAATTCTAACCTCTTCAACACAATCATATATACCAAATAGTGTTGCGTGCCAAGTTTCGTGCAAAACAAACCAAGTTTGAGCTACTTTATGCGCAAAAGTGCCTAAAACGCTTAAAAACGAATAAAAGCGCAATTTAATACTTAATTTCTAGCATATGACTAAGATTTTCAATTCTAACCACTTCAAAACAATAATATATACAAAATAGTGTTGTGTGCTAAGTTTCGTGCAAAACAAACCAAGTTTGAGCTACTTTATGCGCAAAAGTGCCAAAAACGGTTAAAAACGCATAAAATCGCAACTTAATACGTAATTTCTAGCATATGGCTACGATTTTCAATTCTAACCACTTCAACACAATAATATATACCAAATACTGTTGTGTGTCAACATTCGTGCAAAACAAACCAAGTTTGAGCTACTTTAGGCGCAAAAGTGCCAAAAACGGTTAAAAACGCATAAAATCGCAACATAACACGTAATTTCTTGCATACGACTATGATTTTCAATTCTAACCACTTCAACACAATCACATATACCAAATAGTGTCGTGTGCCAAGTTTAGTGCAAAACAAACCAAGTTTGAGCTACTTTATGCGCAAAAGTGCTTAAAACGCTTAAAAACGAATAAAATCGCAATTTAATACTTAATATCTAGCATATGACTACGATTTTCAATTCTAACCACTTCAACACAATAATATATACCAAATAGTGTTGTGTGCTAAGTTTCGTGCAAAACAAACCAATTTTGAGCTACTTTATGCGCAAAAGTGCCAAAAACGGTTAAAAACGCATAAAATCGCAACATAACACGTAATTTCTTGCATATGGCTATGATTTTCAATTCTAACCACTTTAAAACAATAATATATACCAAATAGTGTTGTGTGTCAAGTTTCGTGCAAAACAAACCAAGTTTGTGCTACTTTATGCGCAAAAGTGCCAAAAACGCTTAAAAACGCATAAAATCGTAACTTTACACGTAATTTCTACCATATGGTTATCATTTTCAATTCTAACCACTTCCACACAATAATATATACCAAATAGTATTGTGTGCCACGTTTCGTGGAAAACAAACCAAGTTTGAGCTACTTTATGCGCAAAAGTGCCAAAAACGCATAGAATCGAAACTTAATACGTAATTTCTAGCATATGACTACGATTTTAAATTCTAACCACTTCAACACAATAATATATACCAAAATGTGTTTTGAGCTAAGTTTCGTGCAAAACAAATCAAGTTTGAGCTACTTTAAGCGCAAAAGTGCCAAAAACGGTTAAAAACGCATAAAATCGCAACATAACACGTAATTTCTTGCATATGACTATGATTTTCAATTCTAACCACTTCAACACAATAATATATACCAAATAGTGTTGTGTGCTAAGTTTCGTGCAAAACAAACCAAGTTTGAGCTACTTTATGCGCAAAAGTTTCAAAAACGCATAAAATCGCAACTTAATACGTAATTTCTAGCATATGACTACGATTTTAAATTCTAACCACTTCAACACAATAATATATACCAAAAACTGTTATGAGCTAAGTTTCGTGCAAAACAAACCAAGTTTGAGCTACTTTATGCGCAAAAGTGCCAAAAACGGTTAAAAACGCATAAAATCGCAACATAGCACGTAATTTCTTGCATACGACTATGATTTTCAATTCTAACCACTTCAACACAATCACATATACCAAATAGTGTTGTGTGCCAAGTTTAGTGCAAAACAAACCAAGTTTGAGCTACTTTATGCGCAAAAGTGCTTAAAACGCTTAAAAACGAATAAAATCGCAACATAATACTTAATATCTAGCATATGACTACGATTTTCAAATCTAACCACTTCAACACAATAATATATACCAAATAGTGTTGTGTGCTAAGTTTCGTGCAAAACAAACCAAGTTTGAGCTACTTTATGCGCAAAAGTGCCAAAAACGGTTAAAAACGCATAAAATCGCAACATAACACGTAATTTCTTGCATATGGCTATGATTTTCAATTCTAACCACCTCAAAACAATAACATATACCAAATAGTGTTGTGTGTCAAGTTTTGTGCAAAACAAACCAAGTTTGAGCTACTTTATACGCAAAAGTGCTTAAAACGCTTAAAAACGAATAAAATCGCAATTTAATACTTAATATCTAGCATATGACTACGATTTTCAATTCTAACCACTTCAACACAATAATATATACCAAATAGTGTTGTGTGCTAAGTTTCGTGTAAAACAAACCAAGTTTGAGCTACTTTATTCGCAAAAGTGCCAAAAACGGTTAAAAACGCATAAAATCGCAACATAACACGTACTTTCTTGCATATGGCTATGATTTTCAATTCTAACCACTTCAAAACAATAATATATACCAAATAGTGTTGTGTGTCAAGTTTCGTGCAAAACAAACCAAGTTTGTGCTACTTTATGCGCAAAAGTGCCAAAAACGCTTAAAAAACGCATAAAATCGTAACTTTACACGTAATTTCTGCCATATGGTTATGATTTTCAATTCTAACCACTTCAACACAATAATATATACCAAATAGTATTGTCTGCCACGTTTCGTGCAAAACAAACCAAGTTTGAGCTACTTTATGCGCAAAAGTGCCAAAAACGCATAAAATCGCAACTTAATACGTAATTTCTAGCATATGACTACGATTTTAAATTCTAACCACTTCAACACAATAATATATAGCAAAATGTGTTGTGAGCTAAGTTTCGTGCAAAAAAAATCAAGTTTGAGCTACTTTATGCGCAAAAGTGCCAAAAAGGTTAAAAACGCATAAAATCGCAACATAACACGTAATTTCTTGCATATGACTATGATTTTCAATTCTAACCTCTTCAACACAATCATGTATACCAAATAGTGTTGTGTGCCAAGTTTCGTGCAAAACAAACCAAGTTTGAGCTACTTTATGCACAAAAGTGCCTAAAACGCTTAAAAACGAATAAAATTGCAACTTAACACGTAATTTCTAGCATATGACTATGATTTTCAATTCTAACCACTTCAACACAATAATATATACCAAATAGTATTGTGTGCCAAGTTTCGCGCAAAACAAACCAAGTTTGAGCTAATTTGTGCGCAAAGTGCCTAAAACGCTTAAAAACACATAAAATCGCAACTTAACACGTAATTTCTAGCATGTGACTATGATTTTCAATTCTAACCACTTCAACACAATAATATATACCAAATAGGGTTGTGTGCCACGCTTCGTGCAAAAAAAACCAAGTTTGAGCTACTCTATGCGCAAAAGTGCCAAAAACGCATAAAATAGCAACTTAATACGTAATTTCTAGCATATGACTACGATTTTCAATTCTAACCACTTCAACACAATAATATATACCAAAAACTATTATGAGCTAAGTTTCGTGCAAAACAAACCAAGTTTGAACTACTTTATGCGCAAAAGTGCCAAAAACGGTTAAAAACGCATAAAATCGCAACATAACACGTAATTTCATGCATACGACTATGATTTTCAATTCTAACCACTTCAACACAATAATACATACCAAATAGTGTTGTGTGCTAAGTTTCATGCAAAACAAACCAAGTTTGAGCTACTTTATGCGCAAAAGTTTCAAAAACGCATAAAATCGCAACTTAATACGTAATTTCTAGCATATGACTACGATTTTCAATTCTAACCACTTCAACACAATAATATATACCAAAAACTGTTATGAGCTAAGTTTCGTGCAAAACAAACCAAGTTTGAGCTACTTTATGCGCAAAAGTGCCAAAAACGGTTAAAAACGCATAAAATCGCAACTTAATACGTAATTTCCAGCATATGGCTACGATTTTCAATTCTAACCACTTCAACACAATAATACATACCAAATAGTGTTGTGTGCTAAGTTTCGTGTAAAACAAACCAAGTTTGAGCTACTTTATGCGCAAAAGTGCCAAAAACGGTTAAAAACGCATAAAATCGCAACATAACACGTACTTTCTTGCATATGGCTATGATTTTCAATTCTAACCACTTCAAAACAATAATATATACCAAATAGTGTTGTGTGTCAAGTTTGTGCTACTTTATGCGCATAAGTGCCAAAAACGCTTAAAAACGCATAAAATCGTAACTTTACACGTAATTTCTACCATATGGTTTTGATTATCAATTCTAAGCACTTGAACACAATAATATATACCAAATCGTATTGTGTGCCACGTTTCGTGCGAAACAAACCAAGTTTGAGCTACTTTATGCGCAAAAGTGCCAAAAACGCATAAAATCGAAACTTAATACGTAATTTCTAGCATATGACTACGATTTTAAATTCTAACCACTTCAACACAATAATATATACCAAAATGTGTTTTGAGCTAAGTTTCGTGCAAAACAAATCAAGTTTGAGCTACTTTAAGCGCAAAAGTGCCAAAAACGGTTAAAAACGCATAAAATCGCAACATAACACGTAATTTCTTGCATATGACTATGATTTTCAATTCTAACCACTTCAACACAATAATATATACCAAATAGTGTTGTGTGCTAAGTTTCGTGCAAAACAAACCAAGTTTGAGCTACTTTATGCGCAAAAGTTTCAAAAACGCATAAAATCGCAACTTAATACGTAATTTCTAGCATATGACTACGATTTTCAATTCTAACCACTTCAACACAATAATATATACCAAAAACTGTTATGAGCTAAGTTTCGTGCAAAACAAACCAAGTTTGAGCTACTTTATGCGCAAAAGTGCCAAAAACGGTTAAAAACGCATAAAATCGCAACATAGCACGTAATTTCTTGCATACGACTATGATTTTCAATTCTAACCACTTCAACACAATCACATATACCAAATAGTGTTGTGTGCCAAGTTTAGTGCAAAACAAACCAAGTTTGAGCTACTTTATGCGCAAAAGTGCTTAAAACGCTTAAAAACGAATAAAATCGCAACTTAATACTTAATATCTAGCATATGACTACGATTTTCAATTCTAACCACTTCAACACAATAATATATACCAAATAGTGTTGTGTGCTAAGTTTCGTGCAAAACAAACCAAGTTTGAGCTACGTTATGCGCAAAAGTGCCAAAAACGGTTAAAAAACGCATAAAATCGCAACATAACACGTAATTTCTTGCATATGGCTATGATTTTCAATTCTAACCACTTCAAAACAATAATATATACCAAATAGTGTTGTGTGTCAAGTTTGTGCTACTTTATGCGCATAAGTGCCAAAAACGCTTAAAAACGCATAAAATCGTAACTTTACACGTAATTTCTACCCTATGGTTATGATTATCAATTCTAACCACTTGAACACAATAATATATACCAAATAGTATTGTGTGCCACGTTTCGTGCGAAACAAACCAAGTTTGAGCTACTTTATGCGCAAAAGTGCCAAAAACGCATAGAATCGAAACTTAATACGTAATTTCTAGCATATGACTACGATTTTAAATTCTAACCACTTCAACACAATAATATATACCAAAATGTGTTTTGAGCTAAGTTTCGTGCAAAACAAATCAAGTTTGAGCTACTTTAAGCGCAAAAGTGCCAAAAACGGTTAAAAACGCATAAAATCGCAACATAACACGTAATTTCTTGCATATGACTATGATTTTCAATTCTAACCACTTCAACACAATAATATATACCAAATAGTGTTGTGTGCTAAGTTTCGTGCAAAACAAACCAAGTTTGAGCTACTTTATGCGCAAAAGTTTCAAAAACGCATAAAATCGCAACTTAATACGTAATTTCTAGCATATGACTACGATTTTAAATTCTAACCACTTCAACACAATAATATATACCAAAAACTGTTATGAGCTAAGTTTCGTGCAAAACAAACCAAGTTTGAGCTACTTTATGCGCAAAAGTGCCAAAAACGGTTTAAAAACGCATAAAATCGCAACATAGCACGTAATTTCTTGCATACGACTATGATTTTCAATTCTAACCACTTCAACACAATCACATATACCAAATAGTGTTGTGTGCCAAGTTTAGTGCAAAACAAACCAAGTTTGAGCTACTTTATGCGCAAAAGTGCTTAAAACGCTTAAAAACGAATAAAATCGCAACATAATACTTAATATCTAGCATATGACTACGATTTTCAAATCTAACCACTTCAACACAATAATATATACCAAATAGTGTTGTGTGCTAAGTTTCGTGCAAAACAAACCAAGTTTGAGCTACTTTATGCGCAAAAGTGCCAAAAACGGTTAAAAACGCATAAAATCGCAACATAACACGTAATTTCTTGCATATGGCTATGATTTTCAATTCTAACCACCTCAAAACAATAACATATACCAAATAGTGTTGTGTGTCAAGTTTTGTGCAAAACAAACCAAGTTTGTGCTACTTTATGCGCAAAAGTGCCAAAAACGGTTTAAAAACGCATAAAATCGTAACTTTACACGTAATTTCTACCATATGGTTATGATTTTCAATTCTAACCACTTCAACACAATAATATATACCAAATAGTGTTGTGTGCTAAGTTTCGTGCAAAACAAACCAAGTTTGAGCTACGTTATGCGCAAAAGTGCCAAAAACGGTTAAAAACGCATAAAATCGCAACATAACACGTAATTTCTTGCATATGGCTATGATTTTCAATTCTAACCACTTCAAAACAATAATATATACCAAATAGTGTTGTGTGTCAAGTTTGTGCTACTTTATGCGCATAAGTGCCAAAAACGCTTAAAAACACATAAAATCGTAACTTTACACGTAATTTCTACCCTATGGTTATGATTATCAATTCTAACCACTTGAACACAATAATATATACCAAATAGTATTGTGTGCCACGCTTCGTGCGAAACAAACCAAGTTTGAGCTACTTTATGCGCAAAAGTGCCAAAAACGCATAGAATCGAAACTTAATACGTAATTTCTAGCATATGACTACGATTTTAAATTCTAACCACTTCAACACAATAATATATACCAAAATGTGTTTTGAGCTAAGTTTCGTGCAAAACAAATCAAGTTTGAGCTACTTTAAGCGCAAAAGTGCCAAAAACGATTAAAAACGCATAAAATCGCAACATAACACGTAATTTCTTGCATATGACTATGATTTTCAATTCTAACCACTTCAACACAATAATATTTACCAAATAGTGTTGTGTGCTAAGTTTCGTGCAAAATAAACCAAGTTTGAGCTACTTTATGCGCAAAAGTTTCAAAAACGCATAAAATCGCAACTTAATACGTAATTTCTAGTATATGACTACGATTTTCATTTCTAACCACTTCAACACAATAATACATACCAAAAACTGTTATGAGCTAAGTTTCGTGCAAAACAAACCATGTTTGAGCTACTTTATGCGCAAAAGTGCCAAAAACGGTTAAAAACGCATAAAATCGCAACATAACACGTAATTTCTTGCATATGGCTATGATTTTCAATTCTAACCACCTCAAAACAATAATATATACCAAATAGTGTTGTGTGTCAAGTTTTGTGCAAAACAAACCAAGTTTGTGCTACTTTATGCGCAAAAGTGCCAAAAACGCTTAAAAACGCATAAAATCGTAACTTTACACGTAATTTCTACCATATGGTTATGATTTTCAATTCTAACCACTTCAACACAATAATATATACCAAATAGTATTGTGTGCCACGTTTCGTGGAAAACAAACCAAGTTTGAGCTACTTTATGCGCAAAAGTGCCACAAACGCATAAAATCGCAACTTAATACGTAATTTCTAGCATATGACTACGATTTTAAATTCTAACCACTTCAACACAATAATATATACCAAAATGTTTTTTGAGCTAAGTTTCGTGCAAAACAAATCAAGTTTGAGCTACTTTAAGCGCAAAAGTGCCAAGAACGGTTAAAAACGCATAAAATCGCAACATAACACGTAATTTCTTGCATATGACTATGATTTTCAATTCTAACCTCTTCAACACAATCATATATACCAAATAGTGTTGTGTGCCAACTTTCGTGCAAAACAAACCAAGTTTGAGCTACTTTATGCGCAAAAGTGCCTAAAAACGCTTAAAAACGAATAAAAGCGCAACTTAATACTTAATTTCTAGCATATGACTAAGATTTTCAATTCTAACCACTTCAAAACAATAATATATACCAAATAGTAATTGTGTGCTAAGTTTCGTGCAAAACAAACCAAGTTTGAGCTACTTTATGCGCAAAAGTGCCAAAACGGTTAAAAACGTATAAAATCGCAACTTAATACGTAATTTCTAGCATATGGCAACGATTTTCAATTCTAACCACTTCAACACAATAATATATACCAAATAGTGTTGTGTGTCAAGATTCGTGCAAAACAAACCAAAGTTTGAGCTACTTTAGGCGCAAAAGTGCCAAAAACGGTTAAAAACGCATAAAATCGCAACATAACACGTAATTTCTTGCATACGACTATGATTTTCAATTCTAACCACTTCAACACAATCACATATACCAAATAGTGTCGTGTGCCAAGTTTAGTGCAAAACAAACCAAGTTTGAGCTACTTTATACGCAAAAGTGCTTAAAACGCTTAAAAACGAATAAAATCGCAATTTAATACTTAATATCTAGCATATGACTACGATTTTCAATTCTAACCACTTCAACACAATAATATATACCAAATAGTGTTGTGTGCTAAGTTTCGTGTAAAACAAACCAAGTTTGAGCTACTTTATTCGCAAAAGTGCCAAAAACGGTTAAAAACGCATAAAATCGCAACAATAACACGTACTTTCTTGCATATGGCTATGATTTTCAATTCTAACCACTTCAAAACAATAATATACCAAATAGTGTTGTGTGTCAAGTTTCGTGCCAAACAAACCAAGTTTGTGCTACTTTATGCGCAAAAGTGCCAAAAACGCTTAAAAACGCATAAAATCGTAACTTTACACGTAATTTCTGCCATATGGTTATGATTTTCAATCTAACCACTTCAACACAATAATATATACCAAATAGTATTGTCCTGCCACGTTTCGTGCAAAACAAACCAAGTTTGAGCTACTTTATGCGCAAAAGTGCCAAAAACGCATAAAATCGCAACTTAATACGTAATTTCTAGCATATGACTACGAATTTAATTCTAACCACTTCAACACAATAATATATAGCAAAATGTGTTGTGAGCTAAGTTTCGTGCAAAAAAAATCAAGTTTGAGCTACTTTATGCGCAAAAGTACCAAAAAGGTTAAAAACGCATAAAATCGCAACATAACACGTAATTTCTTGCATATGACTATGATTTTCAATTCTAACCTCTTCAACACAATCATGTATACCAAATAGTGTTGTGTGCCAAGTTTCGTGCAAAACAAACCAAGTTTGAGCTACTTTATGCACAAAAGTGCCTAAAACGCTTAAAAACGAATAAAATTGCAACTTAACACGTAATTTCTAGCATATGACTATGATTTTCAATTCTAACCACTTCAACACAATAATATATACCAAATAGTATTGTGTGCCAAGTTTCGCGCAAAACAAACCAAGTTTGAGCTAATTCGTGCGCAAAGTGCCTAAAACGCTTAAAAACACATAAAATCGCAACTTAACACGTAATTTCTAGCATGTGACTATGATTTTCAATTCTAACCACTTCAACACAATAATATATACCAAATAGGGTTGTGTGCCACGCTTCGTGCAAAAAAAACCAAGTTTGAGCTACTCTATGCGCAAAAGTGCCAAAAACGCATAAAATAGCAACTTAATACGTAATTTCTAGCATATGACTACGATTTTCAATTCTAACCACTTCAACACAATAATATATACCAAAAACTATTATGAGCTAAGTTTCGTGCAAAAACAAACCAAGTTTGAACTACTTTATGCGCAAAAGTTGCCAAAAAAGGTTAAAAACGCATAAAATCGCAACATAACACGTAATTTCATGCATACGACTATGATTTTCAATTCTAACCACTTCAACACAATAATACATACCAAATAGTGTTGTGTGCTAAGTTTCATGCAAAACAACCAAGTTTGAGCTACTTTATGCGCAAAAGTTTCAAAAACGCATAAAATCGCAACTTAATACTTAATTTCTAGATATCAATTCTAACCACTTCAACACAATAATATATACCAAAAACTGTTATGAGCTAAGTTTCGTGCAAAACAAACCAAGTTTGAGCTACTTTATGCGCAAAAGTGCCAAAAACGGTTAAAAACGCATAAAATCGCAACTTAATACGTAATTTCCAGCATATGGCTACGATTTTCAATTCTAACCACTTCAACACAATAATACATACCAAATAGTGTTGTGTGCTAAGTTTCGTGTAAAACAAACCAAGTTTGAGCTACTTTATGCGCAAAAGTGCCAAAAACGGTTAAAAACGCATAAAATCGCAACATAACACGTACTTTCTTGCATATGGCTATGATTTTCAATTCTAACCACTCAAAACAATAATATATACCAAATAGTGTTGTGTGTCAAGTTTGTGCTACTTTATGCGCATAAGTGCCAAAAACGCTTAAAAAACGCATAAAATCGTAACTTTACACGTAATTTCTACCATATGGTTTTGATTATCAATTCTAAGCACTTGAACACAATAATAGTATACCAAATCGTATTGTGTGCCACGTTTCGTGCGAAACAAACCAAGTTTGAGCTACTTTATGCGCAAAAGTGCCAAAAACGCATAAAATCGAAATTTAATACGTAATTTCTAGCATATGACTACGATTTTAAATTCTAACCACTTCAACACAATAATATATACCAAAATGTGTTTTGAGCTAAGTTTCGTGCAAAACAAATCAAGTTTGAGCTACTTTAAGCGCAAAAGTGCCAAAAACGGTTAAAAACGCATAAAATCGCAACATAACACGTAATTTCTTGCATATGACTATGATTTTCAATTCTAACCACTTCAACACAATAATATATACCAAATAGTGTTGTGTGCTAAGTTTCGTGCAAAACAAACCAAGTTTGAGCTACTTTTATGCGCAAAAGTTTCAAAAACGCATAAAATCGCAACTTAATACGTAATTTCTAGCATATGACTACGATTTTCCAATTCTAACCACTTCAACACAATAATATATACCAAAAACTGTTATGAGCTAAGTTTCGTGCAAAACAAACCAAGTTTGAGCTACTTTATGCGCAAAAGTGCCAAAAAACGGTTAAAAACGCATAAAATCGCAACATAGCACGTAATTTCTTGCATACGACTATGATTTTCAATTCTAACCACTTCAACACAATCACATATACCAAATAGTGTTGTGTGCCAAGTTTAGTGCAAAACAAACCAAGTTTGAGCTACTTTATGCGCAAAAGTGCTTAAAACGCTTAAAAAACGAATAAAATCGCAACTTAATACTTAATATCTAGCATATGACTACGATTTTCAATTCTAACCACTTCAACACAATAATATATACCAAATAGTGTTGTGTGCTAAGTTTCGTGCAAAACAAACCAAGTTTGAGCTACGTTATGCGCAAAAGTGCCAAAAACGGTTAAAAACGCATAAAAATCGCAACATAACACGTAATTTCTTGCATATGGCTATGATTTTCAATTCTAACCACTTCAAAACAATAATATATACCAAATAGTGTTGTGTGTCAAGTTTGTGCTACTTTATGCGCATAAGTGCCAAAAACGCTTAAAAACGCATAAAATCGTAACTTTACACGTAATTTCTACCCTATGGTTATGATTATCAATTCTAACCACTTGAACACAATAATATATACCAAATAGTATTGTGTGCCACGTTTCGTGCGAAACAAACCAAGTTTGAGCTACTTTATGCGCAAAAGTGCCAAAAACGCATAGAATCGAAACTTAATACGTAATTTCTAGCATATGACTACGATTTTAAATTCTAACCACTTCAACACAATAATATATACCAAAATGTGTTTTTGAGCTAAGTTTCGTGCAAAACAAATCAAGTTTGAGCTACTTTAAGCGCAAAAGTGCCAAAAACGGTTAAAAACGCATAAAATCGCAACATAACACGTAATTTCTTGCATATGACTATGATTTTCAATTCTAACCACTTCAACACAATAATATATACCAAATAGTGTTGTGTGCTAAGTTTCGTGCAAAACAAACCAAGTTTGAGCTACTTTATGCGCAAAAGTTTCAAAAACGCATAAAATCGCAACTTAATACGTAATTTCTAGCATATGACTACGATTTTAAATTCTAACCCACTTCAACACAATAATATATACCAAAAACTGTTATGAGCTAAGTTTCGTGCAAAACAAACCAAGTTTGAGCTACGTTATGCGCAAAAGTGCCAAAAACGGTTAAAAACGCATAAAATCGCAACATAACACGTAATTTCTTGCATATGGCTATGATTTTCAATTCTAACCACTTCAAAACAATAATATATACCAAATAGTGTTGTGTGTCAAGTTTGTGCTACTTTATGCGCATAAGTGCCAAAAACGCTTAAAAACACATAAAATCGTAACTTTACACGTAATTTCTACCCTATGGTTATGATTATCAATTCTAACCACTTGAACACAATAATATATACCAAATAGTATTGTGTGCCACGCTTCGTGCGAAACAAACCAAGTTTGAGCTACTTTATGCGCAAAAGTGCCAAAAACGCATAGAATCGAAACTTAATACGTAATTTCTAGCATATGACTTACTATTTTAAATTCTAACCACTTCAACACAATAATATATACCAAAATGTGTTTTGAGCTAAGTTTCGTGCAAAACAAATCAAGTTTGAGCTACTTTAAGCGCAAAAGTGCCAAAAACGATTAAAAACGCATAAAATCGCAACATAACACGTAATTTCTTGCATATGACTATGATTTTCAATTCTAACCACTTCAACACAATAATATTTACCAAATAGTGTTGTGTGCTAAGTTTCGTGCAAAATAAACCAAGTTTGAGCTACTTTATGCGCAAAAGTTTCAAAAACGCATAAAATCGCAACTTAATACGTAATTTCTAGTATATGACTACGATTTTTCATTTCTAACCACTTCAACACAATAATACATACCAAAAACTGTTATGAGCTAAGTTTCGTGCAAAACAAACCATGTTTGAGCTACTTTATGCGCAAAAGTGCCAAAAACGGTTAAAAACGCATAAAATCGCAACATAACACGTAATTTCTTTGCATATGGCTATGATTTTCAATTCTAACCACCTCAAAACAATAATATATACCAAATAGTGTTGTGTGTCAAGTTTTGTGCAAAACAAACCAAGTTTGTGCTACTTTATGCGCAAAAGTGCCAAAAACGCTTAAAAACGCATAAAATCGTAACTTTACACGTAATTTCTACCATATGGTTATGATTTTCAATTCTAACCACTTCAACACAATAATATATACCAAATAGTATTGTGTGCCACGTTTCGTGGAAAACAAACCAAGTTTGAGCTACTTTATGCGCAAAAGTGCCACAAACGCATAAAATCGCAACTTAATACGTAATTTCTAGCATATGACTACGATTTTAAATTCTAACCACTTCAACACAATAATATATACCAAAATGTTTTTTGAGCTAAGTTTCGTGCAAAACAAATCAAGTTTGAGCTACTTTAAGCGCAAAAGTGCCAAGAACGGTTAAAAACGCATAAAATCGCAACATAACACGTAATTTCTTGCATATGACTATGATTTTCAATTCTAACCTCTTCAACACAATCATATATACCAAATAGTGTTGTGTGCCAACTTTCGTGCAAAACAAACCAAGTTTGAGCTACTTTATGCGCAAAAGTGCCTAAAACGCTTAAAAACGAATAAAAGCGCAACTTAATACTTAATTTCTAGCATATGACTAAGATTTTCAATTCTAACCACTTCAAAACAATAATATATACCAAATAGTATTGTGTGCTAAGTTTCGTGCAAAACAAACCAAGTTTGAGCTACTTTATGCGCAAAAGTGCCAAAAACGGTTAAAAACGTATAAAATCGCAACTTAATACGTAATTTCTAGCATATGGCTACGATTTTCAATTCTAACCACTTCAACACAATAATATATACCAAATAGTGTTGTGTGCCAAGATTCGTGCAAAACAAACCAAGTTTGAGCTACTTTAGGCGCAAAAGTGCCAAAAACGGTTAAAAACGCATAAAATCGCAACATAACACGTAATTTCTTGCATACGACTATGATTTTCAATTCTAACCACTTCAACACAATCACATATACCAAATAGTGTCGTGTGCCAAGTTTAGTGCAAAACAAACCAAGTTTGAGCTACTTTATGCCGCAAAAGTGTTTAAAACGCTTAAAAACGAATAAAATCGCAATTTAATACTTAATATCTAGCATATGACTACGATTTTCAATTCTAACCACTTCAACACAATAATATATACCAAATAGTCTTGTGTGCTAAGTTTCGTGCAAAACAAACCAAGTTTGAGCTACTTTATGCGCAAAAGTGCCAAAAACGGTTAAAAACGCATAAAATCGCAACATAACACGTAATTTCTTGCATATGGCTATGATTTTAAATTCTAACCACTTTAAAACAATAATATATACCAAATAGTGTTGTGTGTCAAGTTTCGTGCAAAACAAAACCAAGTTTGTGCTACTTTATGCGCAAAAGTGCCAAAAACGATTAAAAAACGCATAAAATCGTAACTTTACACGTAATTTCTACCATATGGTTATCATTTTCAATTCTAACCACTTCAACACAATAATATATACCAAATAGTATTGTCTGCCACGTTTCGTGCAAAACAAACCAAGTTTGAGCTACTTTATGCGCAAAAGTGCCAAAAAACGCATAAAATCGCAACTTAATACGTAATTTCTAGCATATGACTACGATTTTAAATTCTAACCACTTCAACACAATAATATATACCAAAATGTGATGTGAGCTAAGTTTTGTGCAAAACAAATCAAGTTTGAGCTACTTTATGCGCAAAAGTGCCAAAAACGGTTAAAAACGCATAAAATCGCAACATAACACGTAATTTCTTGCATATGACTATGATTTTCAATTCTAACCTCTTCGACACAGTCATATATACCAAATAGTGTTGTGTGCCAAGTTTCATGCAAAACAAACCAAGTTTGAGCTACTTTATGCGCAAAAGTGCCTAAAACGCTTAAAAACACATAAAATCGCAACTTAACACGTAATTTCTAGCATGTGACTATGATTTTAAATTCTAACCAATTCAACACAATAATATATACCAAATATTGTTGTGTGCCACATTACGTGCAAAACAAACCAACTTTGAGATACTTTATGCGCAAAAGGGCCAAAAACGCTTAAAAACGCATAAAATCGCAACTTAACACGTAAATTCTAGCATATGATTATGATTTTTAATTCTAACCACTTCAACACAATAATATATACCAAATAGTGTTGTGTGCCAAGTTTCGTGCAAAAAAAAACCAAGTTTGAGCTACTTTATGCGCAAAAGTGCCAAAAACGGTTACAAACGCATAAAATCGCAACATAACACGTAATTTCTTGCATATGGCAATGATTTTCAATTCTAACCACTTCAACACAATAATATATAGCAAATAGTGTTTTGTGTTATGTTTCATGCAAAACAAACCTAGTTTGAGCTACTTTATGCGCGAAAGTGCCAAAAACAATTAATAACGCATAAATCGCAACTTAACACGTAATTTCTAGCATATGACTATAATTTTCAATTCTAACCAGTTCAACACAATAATATATACCAAATAGTATTGTGTGCCATGTTTCGCGCAAAAACAAACCGTTTGAGCTAATTTGTGCGCAAAGTGCCTAAAACGCTTAAAAACACATAAAATCGCAACTTAACACGTAATTTCTAGCATGTGACTATGATTCTCAATTCTAACCACTTCAAAACAATAATATATACCAAATAGTGTTTGTTGTGCCACATTTCGTGCAAAACAAACCAAGTTTGAGGTACTTTATGCGCTAAAGTGCCAAAAATGCTTTAAAACGCATAAAATCGCAACTTAACACGTAATTTTTAGCATATGATTATGATTTTCAATTCTAACCACTTCAACACAATAATATATACCAAATAGTGTTGTGTGCCACGTTTCGTGCAAAAAAAACCAAATTTAAGCTACTTTATGCGCAAAAGTGCCAAAAACGCATAAAATCGAAACTTAATACGTAATTTCTAGCATATGACTGCGATTTTAAATTCTAACCACTTCAACACAATAATATATACCAAAATGTGTTTTGAGCTAAGTTTCGTGCAAAACAAATCAAGTTTGAGCTACTTTAAGCGCAAAAGTGCCAAAAACGATTAAAAACGCATAAAATCGCAACATAACACGTAATTTCTTGCATATGACTATGATTTTCAATTCTAACCACTTCAACACAATAATATATACCAAATAGTGTTGTGTTAAGTTTCGTGCAATGAGCTACTTTATGCGCAAAAGTTTCAAAAACGCATAAAATCGCAACTTAATACGTAATTTCTAGTATATGACTACGATTTTCAATTCTAACCACTTCAACACAATAATAGATACCAAAAACTGTTATGAGCTAAGTTTCGTGCAAAACAAACTAAGTTTGAGTTACTTTATGCGCAAAAGTGCCAAAAAAACGGTTAAAAACGCATAAAATCGCAACATAGCACGTAAATTTCTTGCATACGACTATGATTTTCAATTCTAACCACTTCAACACAATCACATATACCAAATAGTGTTGTGTGCCAAGTTTAGTGCAAAACAAACCAAGTTTGAGCTACTTTATGCGCAAAAGTGCTTAAAACGCTTAAAAACGAATAAAATCGCAACTTAATACTTAATATCCAGCATATGACTACGATTTTCAATTCTAACCACTTCAACACAATAATATATACCAAATAGTGTTGTGTGCTAAGTTTCGTGCAAAACAAACCAAGTTTGAGCTACTTTATGCGCAAAAGTGCCAAAAACGGTTACAAAACGCATAAAATCGCAACATAACACGTAATTTCTTGCATATGGCAATGATTTTCAATTCTAACCACTTCAACACAATAATATATACCAAATAGTGTTTTGTGTTATGTTTCATGCAAAACAAACCTAGTTTGAGCTACTTTATGCGCGAAAGTGCCAAAAACAATTAATAACGCATAAATCGCAACTTAACACGTAATTTCTAGCATATGACTATAATTTTCAATTCTAACCAGTTCAACACAATAATATATACCAAATAGTATTGTGTGCCATGTTTCGCGCAAAACAAACCAAGTTTGAGCTAATTTGTGCGCAAAGTGCCTAAAACGCTTAAAAACACATAAAATCGCAACTTAACACGTAATTTCTAGCATGTGACTATGATTCTCAATTCTAACCACTTCAAAACAATAATATATACCAAATAGTGTTGTGTGCCACATTTCGTGCAAAACAAAACCAAGTTTGAGGTACTTTATGCGCTAAAGTGCCAAAAATGCTTTAAAACGCATAAAATCGCAACTTAACACGTAATTTTTAGCATATGATTATGATTTTCAATTCTAACCACTTCAACACAATAATATATACCAAATAGTGTTGTGTGCCACGTTTCGTGCAAAAAAAAACCAAATTTAAGCTACTTTATGCGCAAAAGTGCCAAAAACGCATAAAATCGAAACTTAATACGTAATTTTCTAGCATATGACTACGATTTTAAATTCTAACCACTTCAACACAATAATATATACCAAAATGTGTTTTGAGCTAAGTTTCGTGCAAAACAAATCAAGTTTGAGCTACTTTAAGCGCAAAAGTGCCAAAAACGATTAAAAACGCATAAAATCGCAACATAACACGTAATTTCTTGCATATGACTATGATTTTCAATTCTAACCACTTCAACACAATAATATATACCAAATAGTGTTGTGTGCTAAGTTTCGTGCAAAACAAACAAAGTTTGAGCTACTTTATGCGCAAAAGTTTCAAAAAACGCATAAAATCGCAACTTAATACGTAATTTCTAGTATATGACTACGATTTTCAATTCTAACCACTTCAACACAATAATATATACCAAAAACTGTTATGAGCTAAGTTTCGTGCAAAACAAACCAAGTTTGAGCTACTTTATGCGCAAAAGTGCCAAAAACGGTTAAAAACGCATAAAATCGCAACATAGCACGTAATTTCTTGCATACGACTATGATTTTCAATTCTAACCACTTCAACACAATCACATATACCAAATAGTGTTGTGTGCCAAGTTTAGTGCAAAACAAACCAAGTTTGAGCTACTTTATGCGCAAAAGTGCTTAAAACGCTTAAAAACGAATAAAATCGCAACTTAATACTTAATATCTAGCATATGACTACGATTTTCAATTCTAACCACTTCAACACAATAATATATACCAAATAGTGTTGTGTGCTAAGTTTCGTGCAAAACAAACCAAGTTTGAGCTACTTTATGCGCAAAAAGTGCCAAAAACGGTTACAAACGCATAAAATCGCAACATAACACGTAATTTCTTGCATATGGCAATGATTTTCAATTCTAACCATTTCAACACAATAATATATACCAAATAGTGTTTTGTGTTATGTTTCATGCAAAACAAACCTAGTTTGAGCTACTTTATGCGCGAAAGTGCCAAAAACAATTAATAACGCATAAATCGCAACTTAACACGTAATTTCTAGCATATGACTATAATTTTCAATTCTAACCAGTTCAACACAATAATATATACCAAATAGTATTGTGTGCCATGTTTCGCGCAAAACAAACCAAGTTTGAGCTAATTTGTGCGCAAAGTGCCTAAAACGCTTAAAAACACATAAAATCGCAACTTAACACGTAATTTCTAGCATGTGACTATGATTCTCAATTCTAACCACTTCAAAACAATAATATATACCAAATAGTGTTGTGTGCCACATTTCGTGCAAAACAAACCAAGTTTGAGGTACTTTATGCGCTAAAGTGCCAAAAATGCTTTAAAACGCATAAATCGCAACTTAACACGTAATTTTTAGCATATGATTATGATTTTCAATTCTAACCACTTCAACACAATAATATATACCAAATAGTGGTTGTGTGCCACGTTTCGTGCAAAAAAAAACCAAATTAAGCTACTTTATGCGCAAAAGTGCCAAAAAACGCATAAAATCGAAACTTAATACGTAATTTCTAGCATATGACTACGATTTTAAATTCTAACCACTTCAACACAATAATATATACCAAAATGTGTTTTGAGCTAAGTTTCGTGCAAAACAAATCAAGTTTGAGCTACTTTAAGCGCAAAAGTGCCAAAAACGATTAAAAACGCATAAAATCGCAACATAACACGTAATTTCTTGCATATGACTATGATTTTCAATTCTAACCACTTCAACACAATCACATATACCAAATAGTGTTGTGTGCCAAGTTTAGTGCAAAACAAACCAAGTTTGAGCTACTTTATGCGCAAAAGTGCTTAAAACGCTTAAAAACGAATAAATCGCAACTTAATACTTAATATCTAGCATATGACTACGATTTTCAATTCTAACCACTTCAACACAATAATATATACCAAATAGTGTTGTGTGCTAAGTTACGTGCAAAACAAACCAAGTTTGAGCTACTTTATGCGCAAAAGTGCCAAAAACGGTTAAAAACGCATAAAATCCGCAACATAACACGTAATTTCTTGCATATGGCTATGATTTTCAATTCTAACCACCTCAAAACAATAATATATACCAAATAGTGTTGTGTGTCAAGTTTTGTGCAAAACAAACCAAGTTTGTGCTACTTTATGCGCAAAAGTGCCAAAAACGCTTAAAAAACGCATAAAATCGTAACTTTACACGTAATTTCTACCATATGGTTATGATTTTCAATTCTAACCACTTCAACACAATATTATATACCAAATAGTATTGTGTGCCACGTTTCGTGAAAACAAACCAAGTTTGAGCTACTTTATGCGCAAAAAGTGCCAAAAACGGTTAAAAACGCATAAAATCGCAACATAGCACGTAATTTCTTGCATACGACTATGATTTTCAATTCTAACCACTTCAACACAATCACATATACCAAATAGTGTTGTGTGCCAAGTTTAGTGCAAAACAAACCAAGTTTGAGCTACTTTATGCGCAAAAGTGCTTAAAACGCTTAAAAACGAATAAAATCGCAACTTAATACTTAATATCTAGCATATGACTACGATTTTCAATTCTAACCACTTCAACACAATAATATATACCAAATAGTGTTGTGTGCTAAGTTTCGTGCAAAACAAACCAAGTTTGAGCTACTTTATGCGCAAAAGTGCCAAAAAACGGTTACAAACGCATAAAATCGCAACATAACACGTAATTTCTTGCATATGGCAATGATTTTCAATTCTAACCATTTCAACACAATAATATATACCAAATAGTGTTTTGTGTTATGTTTCATGCAAAACAAACCTAGTTTGAGCTACTTTATGCGCGAAAGTGCCAAAAACAATTAATAACGCATAAATCGCAACTTAACACGTAATTTCTAGCATATGACTATAATTTTCAATTCTAACCAGTTCAACACAATAATATATACCAAATAGTATTGTGTGCCATGTTTCGCGCAAACAAACCAAGTTTGAGCTAATTTGTGCGCAAAAGTGCCTAAAACGCTTAAAAACACATAAAATCGCAACCTTAACACGTAATTTCTAGCATGTGACTATGATTCTCAATTCTAACCACTTCAAAACAATAATATATACCAAATAGTGTTGTGTGCCACATTTCGTGCAAAACAAAACCAAGTTTGAGGTACTTTATGCGCTAAAGTGCCAAAAAATGCTTTAAAACGCATAAAATCGCAACTTAACACGTAATTTTTAGCATATGATTATGATTTTCAATTCTAACCACTTCAACACAATAATATATACCAAATAGTGTTGTGTGCCACGTTTCGTGCAAAAAAAAACCAAATTTAAGCTACTTATATGCGCAAAAGTGCCAAAAACGCATAAAATCGAAACTTAATACGTAATTTCTAGCATATGACTACGATTTTAAATTCTAACCACTTCAACACAATAATATATACCAAAATGTGTTTTGAGCTAAGTTTCGTGCAAAACAAATCAAGTTTGAGCTACTTTAAGCGCAAAAGTGCCAAAAAACGATTAAAAAACGCATAAAATCGCAACATAACACGTTAATTTCTTGCATATGACTATGATTTTCAATTCTAACCACTTCAACACAATCACATATACCAAATAGTGTTGTGTGCCAAGTTTAGTGCAAAACAAACCAAGTTTGAGCTACTTTATGCGCAAAAGTGCTTAAAACGCTTAAAAAACGAATAAAAATCGCAACTTAATACTTAATATCTAGCATATGACTAACGATTTCCAATTCTAACCACTTCAACACAATAATATATACCAAATAGTGTTGTGTGCTAAGTTACGTGCAAAACAAACCAAGTTTGAGCTACTTTATGCGCAAAAGTGCCAAAAACGGTTAAAAACGCATAAAATCGCAACATAACACGTAATTTCTTGCATATGGCTATGATTTTCAATTCTAACCACCTCAAAACAATAATATATACCAAATAGTGTTGTGTGTCAAGTTTTGTGCAAAACAAACCAAGTTTGTGCTACTTTATGCGCAAAAGTGCCAAAAACGCTTAAAAACGCATAAAATCGTAACTTTACACGTAATTTCTACCATATGGTTATGATTTTCAATTCTAACCACTTCAACACAATATTATATACCAAATAGTATTGTGTGCCACGTTTCGTGGAAAAACAAACCAAGTTTGAGCTACTTTATGCGCAAAAGTGCCACAAACGCATAAAATCGCAACTTAATACGTAATTTCTAGCATATGACTACGATTTTAAATTCTAACCACTTCAACACAATAATATATACCAAAATGTTTTTTGAGCTAAGTTTCGTGCAAAACAAATCAAGTTTGAGCTACTTTAAGCGCAAAAGTGCCAAAAACGGTTAAAAACGCATAAAATCGCAACATAACACGTAATTTCTTGCATATGACTATGATTTTCAATTCTAACCTCTTCAACACACAATCATATATACCAAATAGTGTTGTGTGCCAAGTTTCGTGCAAAACAAACCAAGTTTGCGCTACTTTATGCGCAAAAGTGCCTAAAACGCTTAAAAACGAATAAAAGCGCAACTTAATACTTAATTTCTAGCATATGACTAAGATTTTCAATTCTAACCACTTCAAAACAATAATATATACCAAATAGTGTTGTGTGCTAAGTTTCGTGCAAAACAAACCAAGTTTGAGCTACTTTATGCGCAAAAGTGCCAAAAACGGTTAAAAACGCATAAAATCGCAACTTAATACGTAATTTCTAGCATATGGCTACGATTTTCAATTCTAACCACTTCAACACAATAATATATACCAAATAGTGTTGTTTGTCAAGATTCGTGCAAAACAAACCAAGTTTGAGCTACTTTAGGCGCAAAAGTGCCAAAACGGTTAAAAACGCATAAAATCGCAACATAACACGTAATTTCTTGCATACGACTATGATTTTCAATTCTAACCACTTCAACACAATCACATATACCAAATAGTGTTTTGTGCCAATTTTAGTGCAAACCAAACCAAGTTTGAGCTACTTTATGCGCAAAAGTGCTTAAAACGCTTAAAAACGAATAAAATCGCAACTTAATACTTAATATCTAGCATATGACTACGATTTTCAATTCTAACCACTTCAACACAATAATATACCAAATAGTGTTGTGTGCTAAGTTTCGTGCAAAACAAACCATGTTTGAGCTACTTTATGCGCAAAAGTGCCAAAAACGGTTTAAAAACGCATAAAATCGCAACATAACATGTAATTTCTTGCATATGGCTATGATTTTCAATTATAACCACTTTAAAAAAATAATATATACCAAATAGTGTTGTGTGTCAAGTTTCGTGCAAAACAAACCAAGTTTGTGCTACTTTATGTGCAAAAGTGCCAAAAACGCTTAAAAACGCATAAAATCGTAACTTTACACGTAATTTCTACCATATGGTTATGATTTTCAATTCTAACCACTTCAACACAATAATATATACCAAATAGTATTGTCTGCCACGTTTCGTGCAAAACAAACCAAGTTTGAGCTACTTTATGCGCAAAAGAGCCAAAAACAAACGGTTAAAAACGCATAAAATCGCAACATAGCACGTAATTTCTTGCATACGACTATGATTTTCAATTCTAACCACTTCAACACAATCACATATACCAAATAGTGTTGTGTGCCAAGTTTAGTGCAAAACAAACCAAGTTTGAGCTACTTTATGCGCAAAAGTGCTTAAAACGCTTAAAAACGAATAAAATCGCAACTTAATACTTAATATCTAGCATATGACTACGATTTTCAATTCTAACCACTTCAACACAATAATATATACCAAATAGTGTTGTGTGCTAAGTTTCGTGCAAAACAAACCAAGTTTGAGCTACTTTATGCGCAAAAGTGGCAAAAACGGTTAAAAACGCATAAAATCGCAACATAACACGTAATTTCTTGCATATGGCTATGATTTTCAATTTTAACCACCTCAAAACAATAACATATACCAAATAGTGTTGTGTGTCAAGTTTTGTGCAAAACAAACCAAGTTTGTGCTACTTTATGCGCAAAAGTGCCAAAAACGCTTAAAAACGCATAAAATCGTAACTTTACACGTAATTTCTACCATATGGTTATGATTTTCAATTCTAACCACTTCAACACAATAATATATACCAAATAGTATTGTGTGCCACGTTTCGTGGAAAACAAACCAAGTTTGAGCTACTTTATGCGCAAAAGTGCCACAAACGCATAAAATCGCAACTTAATACGTAATTTCTAGCATATGACTACGATTTTAAATTCTAACCACTTCAACACAATAATATATACCAAAATGTTTTTTGAGCTAAGTTTCGTGCAAAACAAATCAAGTTTGAGCTACTTTAAGCGCAAAAGTGCCAAAAACGGTTAAAAACGCATAAAATCGCAACATAACACGTAATTTCTTGCATATGACTATGATTTTCAATTCTAACCTCTTCAACACAATCATATATACCAAATAGTGTTGTGTGCCAAGTTTCGTGCAAAACAAACCAAGTTTGCGCTACTTTATGCGCAAAAGTGCCTAAAACGCTTAAAAACGAATAAAAGCGCAACTTAATACTTAATTTCTAGCATATGACTAAGATTTTCAATTCTAACCACTTCAAAACAATAATATATACCAAATAGTGTTGTGTGCTAAGTTTCGTGCAAAACAAACCAAGTTTGAGCTACTTTATGCGCAAAAGTGCCAAAAACGGTTAAAAACGCATAAAATCGCAACTTAATACGTAATTTCTAGCATATGGCTACGATTTTCAATTCTAACCACTTCAACACAATAATATATACCAAATAGTGTTGTTTGTCAAGATTCGTGCAAAACAAACCAAGTTTGAGCTACTTTAGGCGCAAAAGTGCCAAAACGGTTAAAAACGCATAAAATCGCAACATAACACGTAATTTCTTGCATACGACTATGATTTTCAATTCTAACCACTTCAACACAATCACATATACCAAATAGTGTTTTGTGCCAATTTTAGTGCAAACCAAACCAAGTTTGAGCTACTTTATGCGCAAAAGTGCTTAAAACGCTTAAAAACGAATAAAATCGCAACTTAATACTTAATATCTAGCATATGACTACGATTTTCAATTCTAACCACTTCAACACAATAATATATACCAAATAGTGTTGTGTGCTAAGTTTCGTGCAAAACAAACCATGTTTGAGCTACTTTATGCGCAAAAGTGCCAAAAACGGTTAAAAACGCATAAAATCGCAACATAACATGTAATTTCTTGCATATGGCTATGATTTTCAATTATAACCACTTTAAAAAAATAATATATACCAAATAGTGTTGTGTGTCAAGTTTCGTGCAAAACAAACCAAGTTTGTGCTACTTTATGTGCAAAAGTGCCAAAAACGCTTAAAAACGCATAAAATCGTAACTTTACACGTAATTTCTACCATATGGTTATGATTTTCAATTCTAACCACTTCAACACAATAATATATACCAAATAGTATTGTCTGCCACGTTTCGTGCAAAACAAACCAAGTTTGAGCTACTTTATGCGCAAAAGAGCCAAAAACGGTTAAAAACGCATAAAATCGCAACATAGCACGTAATTTCTTGCATACGACTATGATTTTCAATTCTAACCACTTCAACACAATCACATATACCAAATAGTGTTGTGTGCCAAGTTTAGTGCAAAACAAACCAAGTTTGAGCTACTTTATGCGCAAAAGTGCTTAAAACGCTTAAAAACGAATAAAATCGCAACTTAATACTTAATATCTAGCATATGACTACGATTTTCAATTCTAACCACTTCAACACAATAATATATACCAAATAGTGTTGTGTGCTAAGTTTCGTGCAAAACAAACCAAGTTTGAGCTACTTTATGCGCAAAAGTGGCAAAAACGGTTAAAAACGCATAAAATCGCAACATAACACGTAATTTCTTGCATATGGCTATGATTTTCAATTTTAACCACCTCAAAACAATAACATATACCAAATAGTGTTGTGTGTCAAGTTTTGTGCAAAACAAACCAAGTTTGTGCTACTTTATGCGCAAAAGTGCCAAAAACGCTTAAAAACGCATAAAATCGTAACTTTACACGTAATTTCTACCATATGGTTATGATTTTCAATTCTAACCACTTCAACACAATAATATATACCAAATAGTATTGTGTGCCACGTTTCGTGGAAAACAAACCAAGTTTGAGCTACTTTATGCGCAAAAGTGCCACAAACGCATAAAATCGCAACTTAATACGTAATTTGTAGCATATGACTACGATTTTAAATTCTAACCACTTCAACACAATAATATATACCAAAACGTTTTTTGAGCTAAGTTTCGTGGAAAACAAATCAAGTTTGAGCTACTTTAAGCGCAAAAAGAGCCAAAAACGGTTAAAAACGCATAAAATCGCAACATAGCACGTAATTTCTTGCATACGACTATGATTTTCAATTCTAACCACTTCAACACAATCACATATACCAAATAGTGTTGTGTGCCAAGTTTAGTGCAAAACAAACCAAGTTTGAGCTACTTTATGCGCAAAAGTGCTTAAAACGGTTAAAAACGAATAAAATCGCAACTTAATACTTAATATCTAGCATATGACTACGATTTTCAATTCTAACCACTTCAACACAATAATATATATCAAATAGTGTTGTGTGCTAAGTTTCGTGCAAAACAAACCAAGTTTGAGCTACTTTATGCGCAAAAGTGCCAAAAACGGTTAAAAACGCATAAAATCGCAACATAACACGTAATTTCTTGCATATGGCTATGATTTTCAATTCTAACCACCTCAAAACAATAATATATACCAAATAGTGTTGTGTGTCAAGTTTTGTGCAAAACAAACCAAGTTTGTGCTACTTTATGCGCAAAAGTGCCAAAAACGCTTAAAAACGCATAAAATCGTAACTTTACACGTAATTTCTACCATATGGTTATGATTTTCAATTCTAACCACTTCAACACAATATTATATACCAAATAGTATTGTGTGCCACGTTTCGTGGAAAACAAACCAAGTTTGAGCTACTTTATGCGCAAAAGTGCCACAAACGCATAAAATCGCAACTTAATACGTAATTTCTAGCATATGACTACGATTTTAAATTCTAACCACTTCAACACAATAATATATACCAAAATGTTTTTTGAGCTAAGTTTCGTGCAAAACAAATCAAGTTTGAGCTACTTTAAGCGCAAAAGTGCCAAAAAACGGTTAAAAACGCATAAAATCGCAACATAACACGTAATTTCTTGCATATGACTATGATTTTCAATTCTAACCTCTTCAACACAATCATATATACCAATAGTGTTGTGTGCCAAGTTTCGTGCAAAACAAACCAAGTTTGCGCTACTTTATGTGCAAAAGTGCCTAAAACGCTTAAAAACGAATAAAAGCGCAACTTAATACTTAATTTCTAGCATATGACTAAGATTTTCAATTCTAACCACTTCAAAAACAATAATATATACCAAATAGTGTTGTGTGCTAAGTTTCGTGCAAAACAAACCAAGTTTGCGCTACTTTATGCGCAAAAGTGCCAAAAACGGTTAAAAACGCATAAAATCGCAACTTAATACGTAATTTCTAGCATATGGCTACGATTTTCAATTCTAACCACTTCAACACAATAATATATACCAAATAGTGTTGTTTGTCAAGATTCGTGCAAAACAAACCAAGTTTGAGCTACTTTAGGCGCAAAAGTGCCAAAAAACGGTTAAAAACGCATAAAATCGCAACATAACACGTAATTTCTTGCATACGACTATGATTTTCAATTCTAACCACTTCAACACAATCACATATACCAAATAGTGTTTTGTGCCAATTTTAGTGCAAACCAAACCAAGTTTGAGCTACTTTATGCGCAAAAGTGCTTAAAACGCTTAAAAACGAATAAAATCGCAACTTAATACTTAATATCTAGCATATGACTACGATTTTCAATTCTAACCACTTCAACACAATAATATATACCAAATAGTGTTGTGTGCTAAGTTTCGTGCAAAACAAACCATGTTTGAGCTACTTTATGCGCAAAAGTGCCAAAAACGGTTAAAAACGCATAAAATCGCAACATAACATGTAATTTCTTGCATATGGCTATGATTTTCAATTCTAACCACTTTAAAAAAATAATATATACCAAATAGTGTTGTGTGTCAAGTTTCGTGCAAAACAAACCAAGTTTGTGCTACTTTATGTGCAAAAGTGCCAAAAACGCTTAAAAACGCATAAAATCGTAACTTTACACGTAATTTCTACCATATGGTTATGATTTTCAATTCTAACCACTTCAACACAATAATATATACCAAATAGTATTGTCTGCCACGTTTCGTGCAAAACAAACCAAGTTTGAGCTACTTTATGCGCAAAAGAGCCAAAAACGGTTAAAAACGCATAAAATCGCAACATAGCACGTAATTTCTTGCATACGACTATGATTTTCAATTCTAACCACTTCAACACAATCACATATACCAAATAGTGTTGTGTGCCAAGTTTAGTGCAAAACAAACCAAGTTTGAGCTACTTTATGCGCAAAAGTGCTTAAAACGCTTAAAAACGAATAAAATCGCAACTTAATACTTAATATCTAGCATATGACTACGATTTTCAATTCTAACCACTTCAACACAATAATATATACCAAATAGTGTTGTGTGCTAAGTTTCGTGCAAAACAAACCAAGTTTGAGCTACTTTATGCGCAAAAGTGCCAAAAACGGTTTAAAAACGCATAAAATCGCAACATAACACGTAATTTCTTGCATATGGCTATGATTTTCAATTTTAACCACCTCAAAACAATAACATATACCAAATAGTGTTGTGTGTCAAGTTTTGTGCAAAACAAACCAAGTTTGTGCTACTTTATGCGCAAAAGTGCCAAAAACGCTTAAAAACGCATAAAATCGTAACTTTACACGTAATTTCTACCATATGGTTATGATTTTCAATTCTAACCACTTCAACACAATAATATATACCAAATAGTATTGTGTGCCACGTTTCGTGGAAAACAAACCAAGTTTGAGCTACTTTATGCGCAAAAGTGCCACAAACGCATAAAATCGCAACTTAATACGTAATTTCTAGCATATGACTACGATTTTAAATTCTAACCACTTCAACACAATAATATATACCAAAACGTTTTTTGAGCTAAGTTTCGTGGAAAACAAATCAAGTTTGAGCTACTTTAAGCGCAAAAGAGCCAAAAACGGTTAAAAATGCATAAAATCGCAACATAGCACGTAATTTCTTGCATACGACTATGATTTTCAATTCTAACCACTTCAACACAATCACATATACCAAATAGTGTTGTGTGCCAAGTTTAGTGCAAAACAAACCAAGTTTGAGCTACTTTATGCGCAAAAGTGCTTAAAACGGTTAAAAACGAATAAAATCGCAACTTAATACTTAATATCTAGCATATGACTACGATTTTCAATTCTAACCACTTCAACACAATAATATATATCAAATAGTGTTGTGTGCTAAGTTTCGTGCAAAACAAACCAAGTTTGAGCTACTTTATGCGCAAAAGTGCCAAAAACGGTTAAAAACGCATAAAATCGCAACATAACACGTAATTTCTTGCATATGGCTATGATTTTCAATTCTAACCACCTCAAAACAATAATATATACCAAATAGTGTTGTGTGTCAAGTTTTGTGCAAAACAAACCAAGTTTGTGCTACTTTATGCGCAAAAGTGCCAAAAACGCTTAAAAACGCATAAAATCGTAAATTTACACTTAATTTCTACCATATGGTTATGATTTTCAATTCTAACCACTTCAACACAATATTATATACCAAATAGTATTGTGTGCCACGTTTCGTGGAAAACAAACCAAGTTTGAGCTACTTTATGCGCAAAAGTGCCACAAACGCATAAAATCGCAACTTAATACGTAATTTCTAGCATATAACTACGATTTTAAATTCTAACCACTTCAACACAATAATATATACCAAAATGTTTTTTGAGCTAAGTTTCGTGCAAAACAAATCAAGTTTGAGCTACTTTAAGCGCAAAAGTGCCAAAAACGGTTAAAAACGCATAAAATCGCAACATAACACGTAATTTCTTGCATATGACTATGATTTTCAATTCTAACCTCTTCAACACAATCATATATACCAAATAGTGTTGTGTGCCAAGTTTCGTGCAAAACAAACCAAGTTTGCGCTACTTTATGCGCAAAAGTGCCTAAAACGCTTAAAAACGAATAAAAGCGCAACTTAATACTTAATTTCTAGCATATGACTAAGATTTTCAATTCTAACCACTTCAAAACAATAATATATACCAAATAGTGTTGTGTGCTAAGTTTCGTGCAAAACAAACCAAGTTTGAGCTACTTTATGCGCAAAAGTGCCAAAAACGGTTAAAAACGCATAAAATCGCAACTTAACACGTAATTTCTAGCATATGGCTACGATTTTCAATTCTAACCACTTCAACACAATAATATATACCAAATAGTGTTGTTTGTCAAGATTCGTGCAAAACAAACCAAGTTTGAGCTACTTTAGGCGCAAAAGTGCCAAAAACGGTTAAAAACGCATAAAATCGCAACATAACACGTAATTTCTTGCATACGACTATGATTTTCAATTCTAACCACTTCAACACAATCACATATACCAAATAGTGTTGTGTGCCAAGTTTAGTGCAAACCAAACCAAGTTTGAGCTACTTTATGCGCAAAAGTGCTTAAAACGCTTAAAAACGAATAAAATCGCAACTTAATACTTAATATCTAGCATATGACTACGATTTTCAATTCTAACCACTTCAACACAATAATATATACCAAATAGTGTTGTGTGCTAAGTTTCGTGCAAAACAAACCATGTTTGAGCTACTTTATGCGCAAAAGTGCCAAAAACGGTTAAAAACGCATAAAATCGCAACATAACATGTAATTTCTTGCATATGGCTATGATTTTCAATTCTAACCACTTTAAAAAAATAATATATACCAAATAGTGTTGTGTATCAAGTTTCGTGCAAAACAAACCAAGTTTGTGCTACTTTATGTGCAAAAGTGCCAAAAACGCTTAAAAACGCATAAAATCGTAACTTTACACGTAATTTCTACCATATGGTTATGATTTTCAATTCTAACCACTTCAACACAATAATATATACCAAATAGTATTGTCTGCCACGTTTCGTGCAAAACAAACCAAGTTTGAGCTACTTTATGCGCAAAAGAGCCAAAAACGGTTAAAAACGCATAAAATCGCAACATAGCACGTAATTTCTTGCATACGACTATGATTTTCAATTCTAACCACTTCAACACAATCACATATACCAAATAGTGTTGTGTGCCAAGTTTAGGGCAAAACAAACCAAGTTTGAGCTACTTTATGCGCAAAAGTGCTTAAAACGCTTAAAAACGAATAAAATCGCAACTTAATACTTAATATCTAGCATATGACTACGATTTTCAATTCTAACCACTTCAACACAATAATATATACCAAATAGTGTTGTGTGCTAAGTTTCGTGCAAAACAAACCAAGTTTGAGCTACTTTATGCGCAAAAGTGCCAAAAACGGTTAAAAACGCATAAAATCGCAACATAACACGTAATTTCTTGCATATGGCTATGATTTTCAATTTTAACCACCTCAAAACAATAACATATACCAAATAGTGTTGTGTGTCAAGTTTTGTGCAAAACAAACCAAGTTTGTGCTACTTTATGCGCAAAAGTGCCAAAAACGCTTAAAAACGCATAAAATCGTAACTTTACACGTAATTTCTACCATATGGTTATGATTTTCAATTCTAACCACTTCAACACAATAATATATACCAAATAGTATTGTGTGCCACGTTTCGTGGAAAACAAACCAAGTTTGAGCTACTTTATGCGCAAAAGTGCCACAAACGCATAAAATCGCAACTTAATACGTAATTTCTAGCATATGACTACGATTTTAAATTCTAACCACTTCAACACAATAATATATACCAAAACGTTTTTTGAGCTAAGTTTCGTGGAAAACAAATCAAGTTTGAGCTACTTTAAGCGCAAAAGAGCCAAAAACGGTTAAAAATGCATAAAATCGCAACATAGCACGTAATTTCTTGCATACGACTATGATTTTCAATTCTAACCACTTCAACACAATCACATATACCAAATAGTGTTGTGTGCCAAGTTTAGTGCAAAACAAACCAAGTTTGAGCTACTTTATGCGCAAAAGTGCTTAAAACGGTTAAAAACGAATAAAATCGCAACTTAATACTTAATATCTAGCATATGACTACGATTTTCAATTCTAACCACTTCAACACAATAATATATATCAAATAGTGTTGTGTGCTAAGTTTCGTGCAAAACAAACCAAGTTTGAGCTACTTTATGCGCAAAAGTGCCAAAAACGGTTAAAAACGCATAAAATCGCAACATAACACGTAATTTCTTGCATATGGCTATGATTTTCAATTCTAACCACCTCAAAACAATAATATATACCAAATAGTGTTGTGTGTCAAGTTTTGTGCAAAACAAACCAAGTTTGTGCTACTTTATGCGCAAAAGTGCCAAAAACGCTTAAAAACGCATAAAATCGTAACTTTACACTTAATTTCTACCATATGGTTATGATTTTCAATTCTAACCACTTCAACACAATATTATATACCAAATAGTATTGTGTGCCACGTTTCGTGGAAAACAAACCAAGTTTGAGCTACTTTATGCGCAAAAGTGCCACAAACGCATAAAATCGCAACTTAATACGTAATTTCTAGCATATAACTACGATTTTAAATTCTAACCACTTCAACACAATAATATATACCAAAATGTTTTTTGAGCTAAGTTTCGTGCAAAACAAATCAAGTTTGAGCTACTTTAAGCGCAAAAGTGCCAAAAACGGTTAAAAACGCATAAAATCGCAACATAACACGTAATTTCTTGCATATGACTATGATTTTCAATTCTAACCTCTTCAACACAATCATATATACAAAATAGTGTTGTGTGCCAAGTTTCGTGCAAAACAAACCAAGTTTGCGCTACTTTATGCGCAAAAGTGCCTAAAACGCTTAAAAACGAATAAAAGCGCAACTTAATACTTAATTTCTAGCATATGACTAAGATTTTCAATTCTAACCACTTCAAAACAATAATATATACCAAATAGTGTTGTGTGCTAAGTTTCGTGCAAAACAAACCAAGTTTGAGCTACTTTATGCGCAAAAGTGCCAAAAACGGTTAAAAACGCATAAAATCGCAACTTAACACGTAATTTCTAGCATATGGCTACGATTTTCAATTCTAACCACTTCAACACAATAATATATACCAAATAGTGTTGTTTGTCAAGATTCGTGCAAAACAAACCAAGTTTGAGCTACTTTAGGCGCAAAAGTGCCAAAAACGGTTAAAAACGCATAAAATCGCAACATAACACGTAATTTCTTGCATACGACTATGATTTTCAATTCTAACCACTTCAACACAATCACATATACCAAATAGTGTTGTGTGCCAAGTTTAGTGCAAACCAAACCAAGTTTGAGCTACTTTATGCGCAAAAGTGCTTAAAACGCTTAAAAACGAATAAAATCGCAACTTAATACTTAATATCTAGCATATGACTACGATTTTCAATTCTAACCACTTCAACACAATAATATATACCAAATAGTGTTGTGTGCTAAGTTTCGTGCAAAACAAACCATGTTTGAGCTACTTTATGCGCAAAAGTGCCAAAAACGGTTAAAAACGCATAAAATCGCAACATAACATGTAATTTCTTGCATATGGCTATGATTTTCAATTCTAACCACTTTAAAAAAATAATATATACCAAATAGTGTTGTGTATCAAGTTTCGTGCAAAACAAACCAAGTTTGTGCTACTTTATGTGCAAAAGTGCCAAAAACGCTTAAAAACGCATAAAATCGTAACTTTACACGTAATTTCTACCATATGGTTATGATTTTCAATTCTAACCACTTCAACACAATAATATATACCAAATAGTATTGTCTGCCACGTTTCGTGCAAAACAAACCAAGTTTGAGCTACTTTATGCGCAAAAGAGCCAAAAACGGTTAAAAACGCATAAAATCGCAACATAGCACGTAATTTCTTGCATACGACTATGATTTTCAATTCTAACCACTTCAACACAATCACATATACCAAATAGTGTTGTGTGCCAAGTTTAGTGCAAAACAAACCAAGTTTGAGCTACTTTATGCGCAAAAGTGCTTAAAACGCTTAAAAACGAATAAAATCGCAACTTAATACTTAATATCTAGCATATGACTACGATTTTCAATTCTAACCACTTCAACACAATAATATATACCAAATAGTGTTGTGTGCTAAGTTTCGTGCAAAACAAACCAAGTTTGAGCTCATTTATGCACAAAAGTGCCAAAAACGGTTAAAAACGCATAAAATCGCAACATAACACGTAATTTCTTGCATATGGCTATGATTTTCAATTTTAACCACCTCAAAACAATAACATATACCAAATAGTGTTGTGTGTCAAGTTTTGTGCAAAACAAACCAAGTTTGTGCTACTTTATGCGCAAAAGTGCCAAAAACGCTTAAAAACGCATAAAATCGTAACTTTACACGTAATTTCTACCATATGGTTAAGATTTTCAATTCTAACGACTTCAACACAATAATATATACCAAATAGTATTGTGTCCCACGTTTCGTGGAAAACAAACCAAGTTTGAGCTACTTTATGCGCAAAAGTGCCACAAACGCATAAAATCGCAACTTAATACGTAATTTCTAGCATATGACTACGATTTTAAATTCTAACCACTTCAACACAATAATATATACCAAAACGTTTTTTTGAGCTAAGTTTCGTGAAAAACAAATCAAGTTTGAGCTACTTTAAGCGCAAAAGTGCCAAAAACGGTTAAAAACGCATAAAATCGCAACATAACACGTAATTTCTTGCATATGGCTATGATTTTCAATTCTAACCACCTCAAAACAATAACATATACCAAATAGTGTTGTGTGTCAAGTTTTGTGCAAAACAAACCATGTTTGTGCTACTTTATGCGCAAAAGTGCCAAAAACGCTTAAAAAACGCATAAAATCGTAACTTTACACGTAATTTCTACCATATGGTTATGATTTTCAATTCTAACCACTTCAACACAATAATATATACCAAATAGTATTGTGTGCCACGTTTCGTGGAAAACAAACCAAGTTTGAGCTACTTTATGCGCAAAAGTGCCACAAACGCATAAAATCGCAACTTAATACGTAATTTCTAGCATATGACTACGATTTTAAATTCTAACCACTTCAACACAATAATATATACCAAAACGTTTTTTGAGCTAAGTTTCGTGGAAAACAAATCAAGTTTGAGCTACTTTAAGCGCAAAAGTGCCAAAAACGGTTAAAAACGCATAAAATCGCAACATAACACGTAATTTCTTGCATATGACTATGATTTTCAATTCTAACCTCTTCAACACAATCATATATACCAAATAGTGTTGTGTGCCAAGTTTCGTGCAAAACAAACAAAGTTTGCGCTACTTTATGCGCAAAAGTGCCCTAAAACGCTTAAAAACGAATAAAAGCGCAACTTAATACTTAATTTCTAGCATATGACTAAGATTTTCAATTCTAACCACTTCAAAACAATAATATATACCAAATAGTGTTGTGTGCTAAGTTTCGTGCAAAACAAACCAAGTTTGAGCTACTTTATGCGCAAAAGTGCCAAAAACGGTTAAAAACGCATAAAATCGCAACATAACACGTAATTTCTTGCATATGGCTATGATTTTCAATTCTAACCACCTCAAAACAATAATATATACCAAATAGTGTTGTGTGTCAAGTTTTGTGCAAAACAAACCAAGTTTGTGCTACTTTATGCGCAAAAGTGCCAAAAACGCTTAAAAACGCATAAAATCGTAACTTTACACGTAATTTCTACCATATGGTTATGATTTTCAATTCTAACCACTTCAACACAATAATATATACCAAATAGTATTGTGTGCCACGTTTCGTGGAAAACAAACCAAGTTTGAGCTACTTTATGCGCAAAAGTGCCACAAACGCATAAAATCGCAACTTAATACGTAATTTCTAGCATATGACTACGATTTTAAATTCTAACCACTTCAACACAATAATATATACCAAAACGTTTTTTAAGCTAAGTTTCGTGGAAAACAAATCAAGTTTGAGCTACTTTAAGCGCAAAAGTGCCAAAAACGGTTAAAAACGCATAAAATCGCAACATAACACGTAATTTCTTGCATATGGCTATGATTTTCAATTCTAACCACCTCAAAACAATAACATATACCAAATAGTGTTGTGTGTCAAGTTTTGTGCAAAACAAACCATGTTTGTGCTACTTTATGCGCAAAAGTGCCAAAAACGCTTAAAAACGCATAAAATCGTAACTTTACACGTAATTTCTACCATATGGTTATGATTTTCAATTCTAACCACTTCAACACAATAATATATACCAAATAGTATTGTGTGCCACGTTTCGTGGAAAACAAACCAAGTTTGAGCTACTTTATGCGCAAAAGTGCCACAAACGCATAAAATCGCAACTTAATACGTAATTTCTAGCATATGACTACGATTTTAAATTCTAACCACTTCAACACAATAATATATACCAAAACGTTTTTTGAGCTAAGTTTCGTGGAAAACAAATCAAGTTTGAGCTACTTTAAGCGCAAAAGTGCCAAAAACGGTTAAAAACGCATAAAATCGCAACATAACACGTAATTTCTTGCATATGACTATGATTTTCAATTCTAACCTCTTCAACACAATCATATATACCAAATAGTGTTGTGTGCCAAGTTTCGTGCAAAACAAACAAAGTTTGCGCTTCTTTATGCGCAAAAGTGCCTAAAACGCTTAAAAACGAATAAAAGCGCAACTTAATACTTAATTTCTAGCATATGACTAAGATTTTCAATTCTAACCACTTCAAAACAATAATATATACCAAATAGTGTTGTGTGCTAAGTTTCGTGCAAAACAAACCAAGTTTGAGCTACTTTATGCGCAAAAGTGCCAAAAACGGTTAAAAACGCATAAAATCGCAACATAACACGTAATTTCTTGCATATGGCTATGATTTTCAATTCTAACCACCTCAAAACAATAATATATACCAAATAGTGTTGTGTGTCAAGTTTTGTGCAAAACAAACCAAGTTTGTGCTACTTTATGCGCAAAAGTGCCAAAAACGCTTAAAAACGCATAAAATCGTAACTTTACACGTAATTTCTACCATATGGTTATGATTTTCAATTCTAACCACTTCAACACAATAATATATACCAAATAGTATTGTGTGCCACGTTTCGTGGAAAACAAACCAAGTTTGAGCTACTTTATGCGCAAAAGTGCCACAAACGCATAAAATCGCAACTTAATACGTAATTTCTAGCATATGACTACGATTTTAAATTCTAACCACTTCAACACAATAATATATTCCAAAATGTTTTTTGAGCTAAGTTTCGTGCAAAACAAATCAAGTTTGAGCTACTTTAAGCGCAAAAGTGCCAAAAACGGTTAAAAACGCATAAAATCGCAACATAACACGTAATTTCTTGCATATGACTATGATTTTCAATTCTAACCTCTTCAACACAATCATATATACCAAATAGTGTTGTGTGTCAAGTTTTGTGCAAAACAAACCAAGTTTGCGCTACTTTATGCGCAAAAGTGCCAAAAACGCTTAAAAACGAATAAAAGCGCAACTTAATACTTAATTTCTACCATATGGTTATGATTTTCAATTCTAACCACTTCAACACAATAATATATACCAAATAGTGTTGTGTGCTAAGTTTCGTGCAAAACAAACCAAGTTTGAGCTACTTTATGCGCAAAAGTGCTTAAAACGCTTAAAAACGAATAAAATCGCAACTTAATACTTAATATCTAGCATATGACTACGATTTTCAATTCTAACCACTTCAACACAATAATATATACCAAATAGTGTTGTGTGCTAAGTTTCGTGCAAAACAAACCAAGTTTGAGCTCATTTATGCACAAAAGTGCCAAAAACGGTTAAAAACGCATAAAATCGCAACATAACACGTAATTTCTTGCATATGGCTATGATTTTCAATTTTAACCACCTCAAAACAATAACATATACCAAATAGTGTTGTGTGTCAAGTTTTGTGCAAAACAAACCAAGTTTGTGCTACTTTATGCGCAAAAGTGCCAAAAACGCTTAAAAACGCATAAAATCGTAACTTTACACGTAATTTCTACCATATGGTTAAGATTTTCAATTCTAACGACTTCAACACAATAATATATACCAAATAGTATTGTGTCCCACGTTTCGTGGAAAACAAACCAAGTTTGAGCTACTTTATGCGCAAAAGTGCCACAAACGCATAAAATCGCAACTTAATACGTAATTTCTAGCATATGACTACGATTTTAAATTCTAACCACTTCAACACAATAATATATACCAAAACGTTTTTTGAGCTAAGTTTCGTGAAAAACAAATCAAGTTTGAGCTACTTTAAGCGCAAAAGTGCCAAAAACGGTTAAAAACGCATAAAATCGCAACATAACACGTAATTTCTTGCATATGGCTATGATTTTCAATTCTAACCACCTCAAAACAATAACATATACCAAATAGTGTTGTGTGTCAAGTTTTGTGCAAAACAAACCATGTTTGTGCTACTTTATGCGCAAAAGTGCCAAAAACGCTTAAAAACGCATAAAATCGTAACTTTACACGTAATTTCTACCATATGGTTATGATTTTCAATTCTAACCACTTCAACACAATAATATATACCAAATAGTATTGTGTGCCACGTTTCGTGGAAAACAAACCAAGTTTGAGCTACTTTATGCGCAAAAGTGCCACAAACGCATAAAATCGCAACTTAATACGTAATTTCTAGCATATGACTACGATTTTAAATTCTAACCACTTCAACACAATAATATATACCAAAACGTTTTTTGAGCTAAGTTTCATGGAAAACAAATCAAGTTTGAGCTACTTTAAGCGCAAAAGTGCCAAAAACGGTTAAAAACGCATAAAATCGCAACATAACACGTAATTTCTTGCATATGACTATGATTTTCAATTCTAACCTCTTCAACACAATCATATATACCAAATAGTGTTGTGTGCCAAGTTTCGTGCAAAACAAACAAAGTTTGCGCTACTTTATGCGCAAAAGTGCCTAAAACGCTTAAAAACGAATAAAAGCGCAACTTAATACTTAATTTCTAGCATATGACTAAGATTTTCAATTCTAACCACTTCAAAACAATAATATATACCAAATAGTGTTGTGTGCTAAGTTTCGTGCAAAACAAACCAAGTTTGAGCTACTTTATGCGCAAAAGTGCCAAAAACGGTTAAAAACGCATAAAATCGCAAGATAACACGTAATTTCTTGCATATGGCTATGATTTTCAATTCTAACCACCTCAAAACAATAATATATACCAAATAGTGTTGTGTGTCAAGTTTTGTGCAAAACAAACCAAGTTTGTGCTACTTTATGCGCAAAAGTGCCAAAAACGCTTAAAAACGCATAAAATCGTAACTTTACACGTAATTTCTACCATATGGTTATGATTTTCAATTCTAACCACTTCAACACAATAATATATACCAAATAGTATTGTGTGCCACGTTTCGTGGAAAACAAACCAAGTTTGAGCTACTTTATGCGCAAAAGTGCCACAAACGCATAAAATCGCAACTTAATACGTAATTTCTAGCATATGACTACGATTTTAAATTCTAACCACTTCAACACAATAATATATACCAAAACGTTTTTTGAGCTAAGTTTCGTGGAAAACAAATCAAGTTTGAGCTACTTTAAGCG
>NC_080050.1:4788643-4803643 GCF_026212465.1 Amaranthus tricolor | reverse complement strand
TCCACCGTGATCCATATGCAACATCTGGTGGGGGTTGTTGCGGAGGAGCAGCTTCACCACAACCAACGCTTCTCTAAGGTTGCCCGATAAGAATATGCTTCTACGCCCACAGTTAACGATTGTAAATGTAATTAGTATGTAATTCACCAAATGTGGATTAGAATTAAATGTTATTGTTATTACCTATAATATGACTAATGGCCCTGCAATCTCCTTGACGTTCTTATGGGCAGCACCACATAGCCTCATGTACAGTCCTTCTTTACCAAGGCAAACGCTAATAGAAAGATTCCCTTATCACCATATTAGGCAATGGCAGTCAATAAGGTATGACGATACTTACCATACAAATGTGTGCCATCAATGGAGATAAGAGGTTTACAATGATTGAAGCTTTCAATGCAAGGTTTAAAGGCCCAATAGACACGTTGGAAGGTCCTAATATTAGGTCGCACATATACACCCGTCTCATTGTCTTCCTTCAAAAACCACTAAACTACTAAGCCCGGGTTGGAATGTTGCAAAGCTTCTAAAAAGCGTGGAAGGAGTGAGTAAGAACCTTCCCAAGTTCCATATATGGACAACAAGGCTTGTTGCTTAGCACACCACGCTCGCTTATAATTCACTTCTACACCAAAATGATCTTTAACCATCTGCCGTACGATAGATACCTTAATGGATGGGTCTTTAGCAATATAATTTCTAATGACATTGTTAAAGACAGAAGATGTCAAGTGAATGTGTCCAGCCAAGACAGTGTCACTACCCAAAACACAAGACCCATGCTTACCCTTATACGTGACAATACGCCATGAAGATAAATATAAATCGAACGTAGCCCTAAGTCTCCACGAACAGCCCCGCTTACACTTTAAGGTAAGGACAGTTTGGTTTGAGGTCTCCGTTCTATACTCCACGTTTCTACAAATATGATACACTCTAATACCTTCCAACAACGCTTCCTCACTATCAAACATCATACCCTTCTCCAACTCCCCTTCTTCGGTGTAACTGGTATCACAAGCCCAAGTCCTCCAGGAGTTGTCCTCCTCGTACTCGTCTAGAGGTAGATATAGGGCATAAGGTGTAGGAGGAATGATTGTAGGAATGTTGCCTAGGGTTATGTCATTTGCTAGCGCATCCTCATCGACATCCACATCATCCTCAGACGGATCGTCAACAAGCTCATTACTCTCATTTCCATCATCTCAATGTCCTTTCTCATCAATTTCTCCTAAGTTAACCATTGAATCAATTGGAACTTGATTCGAAGGGGGTTGAGAAAGAGTACAAGATGCGGAAGGAACGAAAGGATTTTGAGTTTCTTGAGTTGATATAGGCATAGGGGTAGGAGTAGGATTAGAAGCAAATACATTCCCTAAGGGTACTTCTTCTATGTATAACTCTAAAGAGAGAATTTGGGTGGACTTTGAATGCTCCCACGTAGCATCTATAGCCTCATCATCCTCAATAGGAAAGGCTATTAATTCTCTACTCATGTCATATTTAAAACTTATATTGGTACTTCTAGTGGGGTCCAATCCAATCTTAGAACATATAGAACGTTTAAATTGATTCAAATCCATGTTCGAGTTGCATGCAAACAACCTACGTCTTCCCCCAACATAATGAACTTTGACACTACTTTCTCGAATACAACCATTCCAAAAACATACTATAGTGACGCGAAATGATGTCATTTCTACATGAATACAAACAAAATCAACATCATCATCAACTTTATGCCCATACAAATACATTATATTCATTTGATTATAATCTTTTTGGTCAATAAATTAATAACGTCCATAATGTAACTAAGTTCATACATATATGATGCACATAAAATCCAAATAATAAATCAATAAATAAGTTCATAAATGATATTTCTAATAATAACCTCAACATTTCTAATAATATATAATAATTCAATATGCCCATCAACAACAATACTTCAAAAAACAACATAAAGCTATGAACACAATTAAACATTACCTTGCACAGTTTTTAATGATTAAGAAGAGTGTTGATTTTAGAACTAGTAACCTTCATTTGAGAAATTAACTAAACTTCATCAAAACCCTAAAAAACGATATATATACTCAAAAAAACGCATAAAAGTTTACCTTTGTGCAAGCTAGAGTATCCCAGACTAAATTTGAAGTGCCAAATTGAAAGAGGAATATAAAAATTGATGGAATGAAGCTAGTCTAATAGAGGTTTTGTAAGGGGAATTTCGAGTAGTTTAAGATAGGGTTTTGAAATTGGGGAAAATGGGAGCGAAGGAAGCTGTTGCTGCGTATTTGTGGTGTATTCTATTCGCAGTTAATCAAAAAAAGTCAACACATATTCGCGGTTACTGACTGTGAACAGCCCCAACCAACAGGTTTGGAAATTACACGCTTATTTTTGAAAATAAGTTGAAATTTATCTTATTTCGTGCATTTTTTTGATAATTTATCTTATTCATTTCAATTTTTCATTTTCTACTAGGTTACTTTTGGGTTCTGCCATATATTGGTTGTCTTAATCAAGTTTTATTCATATATTAACGGCTTATATTAGCCCATTTAAAATACAAAAAACATTAATAAAATTTATTCGAATTTTAGTTATTTATAAACTATAGCAGTAAGGTTCAATTTTCTACGAGTAGGATCGTTTCGCTTATTTTTGGTTCCGGTGCAAAAGATAAAAAAAAACTTCTAATAACTCATTATTTAGCAAAAAATGTAAATTACATCTAAATTTCAATCTTGTACATAAAAATTCATTTTTAGACCTTAAAAATTTGGGGCACTGGGCAGTATCCCACCTTACCCTTGCTAATTGACATTTATGTTTACGAGTTAAAGAAAATGCAATCATTGTAACTTTATACTAATTCTTTATTGAGGTTGTCTCGCCGTGAGACGATCTCAATTGGGTCACTCCAAACTATTTAAAAAAATTTCGTGCTATACAAGGGTGAATTCAATTTATGTTTTTAATAGGCTTATTGTATTGGCCTGTCTCACGGTAAGACGATCTCATATAAGACTTGCTAGTAATTGTATCACTGAATTCCGATCATCTACATTATAAATAGCACATATTCTTGTATGAGACGGTCTCTTGGGTTAAATAGCCTAGTAATAGAAACTTTTAGCTTATGGATTTCTTGTTTTGAGGTCGTCTCACCGTGAGACAGTCTTATCATTTGACTCTTTTTATTTACTTTTGATATTGGCTCTTAATTATTTTCAATTCCAATTCAGAATCCATTTTTTATGGAATCAATTGCGAATTATAGCCTGATGGTTTCGCGAATTACAACCTTGATGGTTTTTTTTTTCTTGCGAATTACAACCTCCAAGGAACTTTTTGACCGCTATTCAAGCCAGGTGACCGGAGCCGTACAATTTTAATCGTCAACCACACTTTTTACCTTTGACTTTCATTTTTCTAAATTTTTTTTTTTTTGAGTTTTAGTTTTTTTTTCTCTATTTTCGTCTTCCCTGACATTTAACCCAATTCACCATTGGAACATCTTAGTGAGGTTTTTTTTTTTTTTTTTTTTTTTTTTTTTTTGAGTTTCTTCTTCCCCTAACATTTAACTTAATTTGTTGGACATTCTGTTAGGCTCCAAGCTTAGAAGTTAGTTATAACTTATTTCTATTATGTTTGCGGAGTGATCCTTAGTTTGTTAAAAGCTTATATTAATGCCTTCTCTATATATATAGGTCTGTTTTCCTATATTCAAATAACAAGAAAATATTTCTGTACTAAATATTGATGATATCTTCTTTCAATCTAGTTTACTGTATTCCTTCAATTCCATTTGTCCAATGAGTTCTAACATGGTTTCATACGCCATTAAAGATTTTTTGATCCTTTCTCTCTTCCGATGTTGATTCTTCTGCGTTCAAATAATCTTGTGCTTTTTGATCATCTCCTGATACATTAATCTTAATCATCTCAAAACTACTTGTAAAATCTCTTTGTCGCTTTAAATGTGTATCAAAATCATGCAATTCACTCATTTGCGACCCTCATTTCTTGATCCTTAACCTCGTTCATTCCCTATCTTCAAACAAACGCCTTCTTATAATCAATTATGGGCACTAATTTCGCAGCGAAATTCTTAAAAAGGTTTGATTTCTCAACCCGTTTTTTCTTCTGGTTATGATGTTTCGATTGTTGGGTCTTGTAATGGGTTAATCGCGTTGAGTTTTAAGAATCTTGATCACCCTTCGTTGTTGAAATCACCATTGATTGTGTTCTTTCCTCATTTCTGTCTTTTGAGTTTTTTGTTTTCTTGCTTCAATTGTTTTTCTTTCTTCTGTTCTTGATCTTTTGCTCTCTTTGTCGACCAAGTGTTTGTCAAAATGTCTGAACCAGCACAAAATCCACCAAATAACAACAATAATACTCAACAAAATCAAGATCCTTGCACCATTTATGGAAGCCATTTCTACATTCATCCCTCAGATACTACTATTATTAAACTTGTTCCTGAGCCCTTCAATGGCACAGGGTTCATTGATTGGAAAAGATCTGTTATACTTTCCTTATCCCCTAAAAACAAACTTTGTTTCATTGATGGCTCCCTCCCTGAACCCCCTTTAAATCATATCAACCATGCAGCTTGGCATAGATGTAATGACATGGTCAAAAATTGGTTACATTGTTCATTGGTAAAAAAATATTGCAAAAAGTGTGTATTACTGTAAAACTGCAACTGAGATATGGAATAATTTGGAAGAAAGATATGGCCAAACTATAATGAGTTCTAACATAATTCACCATTGAAACTCCATCTTAGTGAGTTTTAATTTTTTTTTCTTGTTTTTTTTTTTTTTTGAGTTTCTTCTTCCCCTAACATTATCCCAGTCCACCATTGAAACTATTTTAATAAGTTTTAATTTTTTTTTGTGAGTTTCTTCTTCTCCTAACATTTAACTCAATCCACGAGTGAAACTCCATTTGATATTTTCAACCTCGTCCATACTCGTCCATTTAACCCAATCCCCCTTTAGTATTTGTTGTTGATTCAGATTTAAACACAAATTAACTAGCATATCTCTTCAATGGTCTGAATTGGAGGGTCAAATTACCCCATTTATCATTTCTGCATTTTTAACTAATTAAAGTTTCCATCTTGAAAACCCAGATCCTACCACACGCGACTGAACTTTGAAACCCAGATTCCATCTTGAATTATGGTTTATTTTATTGTTGTAATTGCACCTCACAGGAAATTAGTTGCACAACTGTATTCATAAGTTTCTTGCCAAAACCTTGAATTTTTTTGAATTTTCAGTTTCAGATTTGAGGTCAAGGAAAATTTTCCTACTGTTCTGCATTTCCACATACTGTGGAATTATTGTATTTTTAAAATTTATATTTAAAACATCTAGAAAAAAAAAATGATACATTCTTCTACTTATTCAACTATTTGGATGGACAGAGAACAAACATTATCACTATGCAAATTGGTAAACTAAGTAATATGTTCAGATAATCTACTAAGTTGAATAAGTCACCATTAGAGTTTCCCCAAAATTAAAATTTAGGGTTATAAAAAAAATTGAATGAGAAAAAAAATTAAATCTCAAATTGATGAAAATGAGTTAAATGTTAAGGGATGAAATTAAAATTGAAAGCTTTGATGTGCAACAACGGACGAGGAAAAGAGAATGAGTTAAATGGTAGGGGAGGAAAGAAAGAAATTAAAAAAAAAAATCAAAAAAAAAAAAGAAGGAAAGCCAAAGGTAAAAGGTATAGTCAACGGTTAAAATTGTACGGATCCGATCACCTGGCATGAATGGTAGTCAAAAAGCTACTTTGGAGACTATAATTCGCAAAAAAAAAATCAAAATTGTAATTTGCAAATCCATCAAACATTAATGCTGTAATTCGCAATTAATTCTTTTTTATAAAAAGGTCCACTTTAGGTCTTATTTGAACTTTTTAAGACTTTATGTGAACTTATATTGACTCTTCTCCGAACTTATTCAAAAAATAGAAAAATATATGAAAAATATTCACCTTATTTTCTCTTATTTGATCTTAAGGCTTCTTATCACAACCTTTTTCTCATGTAAATTTATGGACCCTTATTTGAATTTAACTTAATGAAACAAATCAAAATTCCTCCGTTTTTTAATAAGTTTTCATAAGAAATGTTCATAGAAATTAAGAAAAACAGAATCTTTTAAATAGTGGAGATATTATTTTATTGAATAATAAATTTAATGGAAGAAAAGTGGGAAAAAAATATGAAAACCACAACTAATTAAAAAATGTAGGAAACATGTGGAGACCATAAAATGTGGGAAACATGTGGAGACCATAAAAAATATAAAAATGTTAAAATGTAGTTAGTGGAAGATATGTAGGGACCATAATCATTATTAAAATATTAAAATGAAGATGAGTAAGGTTATTTTTATCCAAAATTTGTGATATAAATGAAAATATTCCTTATGAGAACAAAAATTGAAACACCCAAAAATGAAAAGTGGGAACTTCTTTAAGGAACAGAGGGAGTAGTAAATAGATTGGGGTTCGACCCCTACTGGGCGCAAGTATCAGTTGGGGGTTCTTGATTGGGCGCATCTCTTTTTACTCCCTCCTTGGAGGAACGGGTATGATTTGTCAGCATCTTTTAGGAAACTGAAAAATCCCTACCCAGACCCTGCCTTGTGCGGGATACTGGGAGTGTCTTTGATTCTTGATTGTAGTTGGACGGTTAATTTGAAGATATGAATTAATTAACACTAATATATCAGCTCGTCTTATATGAGACTGTCTCACCATGAGACACGCCCATATAATTAGCCCATTTCTTTTATTGATTACTTTAAAATCATAAGTGATCGTTTTAAGGTTCTAAGTAATCACTCCAAAACTATAAAAAAAAGTGAATATTTTAAGATTGCAAGTGATCATTATAACGTTATAAGTAATCACTTTAAGACAAAAAGTATATATTGGGCTAATCCATTAAAATGGTCTGAACGTGAGACTATCTCATTTAAAAATTAGTGAATATTTATAAATATTGTAGTAGGATGTGTTCCTATGTAAAAGAGCTCATATTTTATAGGAGTCAGGTCCACTCACCAGAAAAAGCCCACTAAGAGTCTCTATATTCACACCTCTTTGGAAGTAAGAAAAAAAAGAATGAAATTTGACATTTGCTTTCATGAGGCAAAGTTAAACATTCTCACTCTAAAAATACTACTACATCATAGTTTCTATATGTGGGTACTAATTGGAGCGTTGGAGGCACCGCGTTGGGGGCTATCCCTGGGATTCTTGGTGTTATTTTGCAAGAATTTCATAATTTTCCAGTCAATCACCAAATTACCTCTACAATTATTTAAAGATACTCACTTATTTGATTGTTTCCTATTTTTAAGTGGAACAAGATAATTAAATTTAACTTTTTATATGTTTTTTCTCTTTTAATAAATAAAATTAAGCATAATGAATTAATAGTGCTTTTTGAAAGGATGTTTATGTTTACAATTTATACATAACATTGTAAGCATGAAAAACTCATGCTTTAAATTCATGGCCATGTGCACGCGTGCGGTCCTCTTCATGTCATGATATCCTATTGTGAGGGAGACTATTCGTACAACTACTCAAACAATTTGTTGAATGATCTAAGATTATCATGTTAGTTCCATTTATATATCCTTTGGTAATTGGTCCCACTTGCTTGGCCATAGCCTAAAATTTTTAGTGTGGATTATGATAATGATAAAAGTGGTTTTTAGAGATGTTCAAAAGTAAATAAATGTTTATAGAGAAATTTTTCTCAAAATATTTGGAAAGAATTTCGTTTATCAGTAACATATATATTTTTTTGTATGGTTGATGTAACTATAACTTAATATCTATTTTTACGATTGATTTAAGAGTAACATGCATGTTTTTCAACTTATATTTAAATTTTTTATATATTATTTTAACTAGATCTTTGGAAAAATCCATATCAAAACATTAAATTGTGTTTGGAGTTAATGTCTCTCCATTTCCTTTCTTCCTTTTGTCATTCTTTTAGATTTTCTTGTGTATTTTTAGTTATTGATAAGCATTTGTTATAATCTAATTTAACAAATCAAATAGTAATCCATTGATGCTAGCTCTATAGATTGTCATATTATACCGTAGGCGGTTTTGAAACTATATGAGATGTCTATCAGCTTTTAAAATTAAGGGATCTCATATGTTAAAAATTAAGAGTATTATATTAGAATGACATAATAATAAAATACGGTAGGACGTAATCTAATCTTACTGATTGTATTTTTTTTCTTTCTTTTTTTTATCTCTGTCAAAATAACACTTTTCACTCCTAAATATCTTATTTCACACCATATAGTTTTTAATAATTACCATCTCATTTCTTAACTTTTCAATCCAACAAACTTTTACATTTCTCTATTGATCATTAGCCATTTAAGTCATTATTATTTTTTCTTTCCCATTTTAGCATTAGGGATGATAATCATTTTTTTCACCTAGCTTTAAGGTATTTTTATAAAATCAATTTAATATTGTTAGAAATTGAGTTGACTTTTTATTAAATTATTTAGTACTTATAATCAAATTTTTTTTGAGTTTAATTTTACCTTTAAAAATTTTCTTTTTTTAATTATAAAGAATCTCAATTTTTTAAAATATATACAAAAAATAAAATAAAGCCTCAATTGTAACACCCCATAAATTTTGAACAAGCATAATGATTTAGTTTTTCTTAAAATGGTATTTCTTAATAAACATAACTTACGTCTAACTAAAAATATTTTTTTTAAAGTGGGTAAAAAATAAATAAACAAATATATATTAATTCCATTTAGTTGAGGGGCTAACTATATTTATTGTTATTAAACAATAAATAACTAATTAACTAAATTGATTCATGAATAGTAAAAGTAGTGTTTAGATTTAGTACATGAACTTAAAAGTCAAACATAATAGTTATTATTGAGCATAATATCAAACTTATGACTATTGATCAATTAATAATAATAAATAAATAAATGTGTCCACCATATGAATTTATGGAAGGATGATAATAATTTTGGGTATTAAAATCTGAAAACATATGAGTTGAAGAGTTTTATGGCTCTTAAAACCTAGAGCTAATTATAACTATAATTGATGGCTTGTAAATGTTTAAGAAAACCAATCACTTAATATTCTTATTCTTAGTTATTTGGATAATTATGATTAAAGAAGGGAAGGTCATATTATTAAAAAAAAAAAAAAAGGGGCATCACGTCACTTTTGTTAATGTTCACTACCAAAAACAAAAAAAAATCCTTCTTTCTCTTTTTATTTTGTAAAACCAATTTATACGTATATTTATATTATGAGTTTATTTTTATCAAAATTAATCTCGAGATAATAAACAAAAGGTTATTCAAGCCGGAGATTTTATTAATATTATATACTTGGGTTGAGTAAATTATTTGTTTAAGATTTTTGGAGGGTTATTATTTTCTAAAGGCTATTAACTATGTTCTTTATATTTTCTTCAATTAGATCCATATAAAGGTAATTAATTCACCCTCTCTTTTCTTAATTCATAGATAGTGTTGTTCGTAATTATATGAAAAATTTAGAATGTAAAAATATATTAAGTTAAACTTATTTTAGTTTTGAGATAATTCGTGTTAATTAGTCTACTAATATTGTTTACGGTGGAAAACTAACTCACGAAATTGAATAATTTGAGCATTTGATTTAATAACCTTCTACTAGTTAAATAGTAGTTTAGGGGTGATTTATTTAAATGATAATTATCCAAATTAAGAGTTAGATTAGTTTTGGTGAATTAATGTTTTTTTTTTAGGAAAGTGAAAGAAATAGATTTGGCACACTGATTTGGAATGTACAAGAAGTTCATTAGACTTTAATTTCTTAACTTATGCTCTGGCATAGTTAACGTGGTGTTAATGGAGGGTAGGTAACATATATATATATATATATATATATATATATATATAGGACTCTACACCCTTGATTTCACTAAAATAAAAAAATCTATGATTATGATTAAGCCAAAAACTCATAATTGTAAAAGTAAGTATGTTACACAGAAAGGTAACTATGAAATAATTTTTAAAATGTTTTTAATTTATAACAAAGTATCTTTTTTTGTATATATAGTAACCAAATAAAATCAAACAAAAATTCTTCTCACCCTTCTTATTTTAAAATCCTTCTTATTTGATCCTACATCTCTCACTCTCTCTCTCTCTCTCTCTCTATATATATATATATATATATATATATATATATATATATATATATATATATATATATATATATATATATATATATATATATATATATATATATATATATATATATATATATATATACATATATATATATATATATATATATATATATATATATACATATATATATATATATATACATATATATATATATATATATATATATATATATATATATATATATATATATATATATATTAGTTGAATGTGGGTGGCAACTTAAGTAATTTGTACTATGTCGTAAAAAAAATATTAATCATTTAGTACAATAGCCTAATTGACCTAATCATAAATCTGCAAAATTCAAGTAATTAAAAATAATAATCAATTAACACTTATACAAATGTAAATGTATTAGCAGTAGCCGATTTGATTGTGCAAGAAATTTAGATTGAATACTTTGCTTGTGATTTAGTGTTGATAGACTTAATAGTTTTTTTTTAATCAGGAAAATTGGTATTCTTTTTTTTTTTTTTTTTTTTTTGTTAATTAGAGGTTACTTAAGTTGATTATGGTGTTTTAGTAAATTATAAATTTAGACCAAAAAAATGAGTATTAATATTGTATTTATTTTGCCACTCGATAATTTTCAAATGTATTGCTACTTATAAGATGTTAAGAGTGTTGTTGACATGGTTGTACTTTTAAGTATAATAACACTTTTATTAGTATCTCTTTATTAAGAATTAGTAATAGGGTTGACTTTTGTTGACTTGGTCAAATTTAGAGTTGACTTGGTCAAATTTAAAGTTGTCTTTATTCCCAATCTAAGACATTACTCGTAACAACCACTTAGGATTTTTGGTATTTATAAAAACAAATTTGGAATTTATTTGTTGAAATATTATATTTAAAAACATAAATTTATTTGATAAAGTATATTTGAGTAAAGTATTTTTTATTTTGGAATTGAGTGTAAAGCTATTTTGAGTATTTTTGATTTTGGAATTGAGTGTAAGGCCTATTTTGGCATCTCTCATATATATTTTTGATGTTGATTTTATAAATAAAGTGATTTTTTATATTTATTTTGAGAGTAAGGAGCCATAAGAGTATAAGGTCTGATTTGGTATCTCTAAATGGTTAGAACATTCTACTGATGATATATATACTTGGGTTAATTGTTGTCGTTCCGGTACCCAGTGGTGTAAGGCAAAGGAGGCATCCACTGCTAGGGTAGAATTGACCATTCTTAGTCAGGTCTATTTTTAATAGATTGGGGTTTGCCCGACAAACCTTAGAAGGTGTTAGTATAAGGCCATCTTGTGGGCTTCTAACACCGGCGTTCGTTCCTTCTCCACTAGTTAATTATGTTTTTTGAAAGTTTGTGAAACCACACTTGTTTGATTTATTAAGTTATTTAAATTAATTTATAGAATTAAAATATTGAATGAAGCTTCAAACGTTTTAAATTTGTTTTTCAAACGTTGACTAGTTTTAAGTTGGTTTTATATATTCATATAACTAATGGATAATTGTTTACGTTTGTAATTAGAGATTATATTGTATGTGTTTTGTGATTAGAAAGGACAACTAGTTACTCACTACTGATTGTGGATTTATATTTTGAAACAGATGGTGAATAATAGCATAATTACTACCGTACGGGCAGGAAGTGTGAGAGTGTGCTCTAGGACTTTTCCTCTCATCTTGTGTCGTATATTTAGACCTTAAAACTTTTATTTCTTTTGTTTTAAAGGAATTTTTCTCTATATATATTATAATAAGTTTTTGTACCTTTACGTTTTATATACTTTAAGGTTTACTAGGTTTATATTATTGTTCTTATTCATTTAAGAGTACGTGACAACCGTCTTAAAAGTTATTTCCGCAAACCTTTCTCGTTTTAGAAATTACAATGCAAGATATAAATTTTTTAAAATAATTGTGAAAGTGAGTTTTTTTAAATTTAAAACTTTAAAATTTTTTTAAAAATTACAACGCAATATATAAATTTTTTAATGATTTAATCATATAAACATGCATTATTGTGAAAGTGAGTTTTTACGACTGAATGTATATATAGATGAATTGTACTCATCCTGAATTAAACTTGTGAAACTATTATTTAATTTATATAAATACAAGACCATAATAAAGATAGATGCATGTTGTTCATTTTGAGCCAACAATAATCCAAGTCAGGTGTTAATCAAAAGATAATTCAAATTGTTCTAGTCAAGTGGTCATTTTATATACTCCCCCGTTTTAGTTAAAGTGTGTCCCTTTTATATTTTAGCAATTTTATTATAAATAAGCATTTAATTTTCCTTTGAAATGTTACTATATACTTCTCTAGTGATGCACGACTCTATATTTAAGAAAATTATTTTTTTAGAATTAATCGTTTGTCTTTAAAATAATTTTGTGGATGACAAAATTGTAATTTTAATAAATGTATATCAAATTTAATGTAATGCTTAAATTTTTGAGAAAAAATATATATATTTGTTTCTATACTATAAAAAGTCAATAATAACATCATCATATCAATTTGGAAGAAAAATATTTGATGAAAATATAACATATAAATTATTTCGAAAATAGATGGTGTAAGCATTATTTTTTTTAAATATGTATAAAAATAAATGAGACATTTGTTCAGAAATGGTAAATGATTTTTAGCCCTATTCCTTAGCTATGTTAATATATTGTGGTGAATTAAATTAAAATTAAATTAAAGCTTTAAAAGTGAGGTAATTAATAAGGAGGTGACAAGTGATGCAAGATGGAAGTAGCATTAGTACACTTGAGGTAGGGATTATAATTTACATGCATATGAGTGGAGGGTCTTTGGGGAGCTTTAATATACAATGGCCTACTCACCCATCATCTTTATTATTATTATTATTATTATTATTATTATTATTATTATATCACTATATTGTGTAGCAATTAGCAACAACCAAGCTAAGTGTGGTTGCTTAGACACCCCACTACATGGCATTCCCATGCACGGGTTTCATTATGGCCAAAAATTGACCATATTCTAATTAAATTGCAATATCAAATTTCAAACTATTTTTTCTACGGTAAACTATGAGATCTAAACAATTAAAATGTTTTTATTAATTACTCCCTCTGCCCCTAATAAATTATAACAATGAAATTGTGAACAAAGATTATAATATGATGGGAGTATTTGAATTGTTAATTAAAATATATGAACGATAATAGAAAAGTAATTAGAAGTTTTTATAAAAAAAAGAAATTTACCTAGAATAATCTAATCTTTTCATAATTTTCCTACAATAATCTCACATATTGATTAATCATGAATAACACCAACTTTAGGGGGTATTTGCCTAGAGTTTGCTTGGATAACCCGATGACCTACTATAGTAGGTAATTCACCAAAAACGTAAATTTAAAATAATTTAAAATTAGAGAAAAATTTTTAAAATTTACATAAAAAATTATAAGTAATAAAAAAATCATAATTTTTTTTGAATATTTTTTAAAAATTTTTATCGTGAATTTATTTTAATTTATCTTTTTTGTTTAAAAGAAAACTTGCTATAGCAAGTCATCCGGTCACTGGTTTTACTCTAGGAAAATACCCCTTAAAGTTAGGATTATTCATAGTTAATCAATAGGTGAAATCACTGTAGGAAAATTATAAATAGGTTGGATTATTTTATGTAAATTTTCAAAAGAATATAGCAAAATAATTGATCGGATTAAAAAAAAGTGCGGCAATCTTTAAGAGACATAAAGAGTAGTTTCTCAAGGATAAGAAAAATTCTTGTAATGGATTCAGCGCTTGGTAGCTGCGAGCATGTGAGGGTAGATTTTTATTTGTATAAGTAGTTGTTATCAATCAGTAGTTGTAATTGTATAACGGTTGTGTGAAAATGTTATTGTTTGGCAAAAATTGTTATGGTATTTAAAATCGAGCAATGAATATCATAACAACAATTAATAATACTTTGACACAACCGTTAATTTAACAATAATAATTATACAACTATAACTATCAAAGATACAAATAAGATTTTTTCTACTAGTGTAATGAATTTGAATCACTAAATATTTTAACGTTTTGAAAATAATTTTTTTAAACCACTAAAAGTTGTTTAAATAGTTACTTCACCAAATAATGGTATTTTTTTAATAAAAAATGTTTTAACCTCATTAAAAACACTAAAAACTACTTAAATTATTATGTTAATTAGGCTTAATAAAATGTCATGATCACAAATTCAGTGTCTCATATTATTTTTTCTTTTATTTTCTAATTTGAGTATAAAAATTAAACCAATTTCTTTTTGTTAGTTTTATAATTTTCATCGAGTTTATCCATTCAGACGCTAAGACAAATAACAAAGCATAATTTATCCACAAAAGTTTCTTAAAAAAAATATCAAGCTGCTAATTTGTACTATTACTTATTGATTAGAAAAATCAATCACATCAACCGATTAGTACGAACCGATTGAACTAAATGATTATGTGTTTATATAAAGATTAACACCAGAAAAATAATAAAAGAGTTAATTACTCTCTTCTATGTTTCAAGAGATTGAGAGAAAGACGAGACAGAAATTGATATTCAATATGTAAATAATTTCCATGCACTCACTCTTATTTATAGAGTAGAAGTGACAAGGATTCATCCAAAACCGTACATCAATAATAATTGATGATTTATCTGTTAATTATGATGTAAAACATTTGTTCATAACAACATAATACT
>NC_080050.1:4683643-4781143 GCF_026212465.1 Amaranthus tricolor | reverse complement strand
CCTCTAAAAAGTTATTAAAGTGGCAAAATCATTAGGATGTTTTAGCTCCAAAAGAAAGGTCACTTCAACTCCGTCGGTATCAACAACACCTTCGATTAGTAATTATAATTATAAACCAAATTATCTAGAAGGGTATGACCAAGAATTACACAATTATGCAGAAGAAGTCGAAAGAGGAATACAAATTGATGAAGAAGAATAACAAAAAGAGGAACCAACGACCCCTATTGGGATACATAGATCTCGACAGTCATCAACAAGATCGCATGAAGAACAACTACAACAACAACAACAACAAAGACAAGCTCGTGGTAAATGAGTCAATTTCCAAACTATCGGTTAATTTTATAATTTTATTCTTCAAATTGATTAAATTTTAAATTATTATTTATTTATATATTGTGGTATTTGAGTATGTCTCTATATTTAAATTTAGATGAAGATGAACCAGTAAGACAACCTATTCCGGCAATGCCACCTCTTAGTGGTAGAGCTGTTTCACATGTGTGGTCGTATTTTACAAAAGAACCAACCGACAATCCAGATGTTTTCTTATGCACTTGTCAAATTTGTGAAAGTCAAGGAGTAAAGCCCTTAGTTTCATACAATTTCACCAGAGGTAAATACTTTTTAAGTTTTTTATACATACATGATATTCATATTTTATAAATCAAGAATGTATTCAAAATTCATTTATTGTATTTTGTGAATACGTGTTAGGTGGTGGTACGGGATCTTTTAACAAACATTTGGCAAAGAAGCATGGAATCACAAAAGAAATTCATGTAGCAAGCGGCAGCGAGACCACAAGTGGAATTCGACAGTGGGACATTCCCAGCACACGTATGCCTTTTAAATATAATCCTAATGATATGATTGATGAATTTTCTAAATATGTAATTTGTGATGAATTGCCATTTAACCATGGTGAAAGTAGGGCATACGAGCATTACACTAGAAAAACTTTGCAACCACAATATAGAGCAATCCCTAGAAACACTCTTAAACGACGCACAATTAAATTATATGAATCAATGCGCTATGAATTAGTAGAAATGTTTAAATCTTCTAATGGTAGGGTTAGCATAACAATTGATATTTGGTCTGCTCCCTCACATTTAGAAGCTTATATGTGTGTAACAACACATTGGATAGATCAAAATTGGATTATTCAAAAAAGAATAATTGCTTTTGAGGTAATGCTCGAAAGACATACGGGTGAAAACATAAAATACAGATTAATAGAGATATGTAAATAATGGAACTTATTAGATAAGATATTTTGTTGTTCTACCGATAATGCAACCGCCAACATTAAATGCATCGAACTTTTGTATAACGAACCTGCATTTAGTTTTATCCTTGGAGGTAGATTATTTCACGTACGTTGTTGTGCTCATATAGTAAACTTATCTTACCAAGCAGGTATAAAACAACTAAGTGATTTATTAGATCCCATTAGAGATATAGTGAAATGGCTTAGAATTAGACAAATAAAGAGAAGATATAAGCAATTATGTGACCATTATCAACTAAAAAAAGTGTATTGGCCATATACTCCTACACGTTGGGGCTCAACCAACGATTTATTCAAAAAAGCGATTGCTTATCGTCCAGTTATAACACAACTTTATAGTGAGTGTACAGATAGCTATATAAGTGATGATACATGGGAACTAGCTATAGGTGTACAGAAAATATTATAAGCGTATGACCATGCAACTAAGATTTTTCATATGTTTACGAACCAAACGCCCACTTAGTAATAAGTAAGTGTATTACTATTTTTTCATCATCTTCTTAAACATTCGCATGATGATACTAACACATATTTAAAGCCGATTCTTGCAGATATGATGGATAAGTGGAAGACATATTTTACTGATTTTCCTTTTATTTATGGAATTGCGACAATTTTAGACCCATGTTTTAAGACAGAAGTCCTTACTAAAGTAATTGGATTTTACTCCCAATCACTAGATCGCCCGCCTAGTGATGTACATAATTATGTTGGAACTTGTAAAAAATTTTTAGCAGAACTTTATGATTACTATGCTAGTGTATATAAACCAAGTCGCGATACGTCTAGGCGTGCTAGCATCTCGACACATCCCTCTTATTATAATTCCGTAATAGCTAACATAATAAGCCAAGATGATAGTTTTGTAGGATCATCTTCTTCTTCACTCTCCACTTCATATTTAGAATTAGATAATTGTCCTAAATATCACTCTGAAATTGACCAAGGTAGCTATAATATTTTAGAATGGTGGAAAGAAAAATCTATATTATTTCTCATATTATCGAGAATCACAAAGGATATCCTTGCAAATCATGCTTCTACGATTGCGTCGGAGTTTGTTTTTAGTGCAGGTAGAAGAGTTTTAGACGAAAAGAGATCTCGTCTTGCTCCACATAGTATTCAAATATGTGTTTTGTTTTGAAAAATCCAAATATAAAGGAGATGAATTAGAATTTGCTCTGTAGTATTAAGCAACGTAGTATACTTTGCGAGACTGTTCTGTAAATGGTCACAATTTCGGCTGTTCATAATTTATGATTTGCGGACATATTTGTTTTGTTTTGAAAATTTGAAAAAAATAAGATTATCTAACAACTTTATTCAAAAAAAAAACTTAGTTCAAATAAGCGTCCTTGCCTCTAAATCTAGGCTTGGTGTATACTCGCACTTACTAACAGCGAAATGAAAGAAATGATCAAAAATTTAATCCAGGGTTAAGTCACTGATACTAACAGCGACTTAATGGTTGACTGGTCAAACTATTAAGTCGCTGTTACTAACAACGACTTCATACGTTCTAAATTTATGTTGAAGCTCCTTCTTCCTCAATTCACTTTACTTCGTTGAGAGCCCTAATAACCCACGAAAATCTCCCTCTTCTTTCCACCATTAAAATCAACTTCAATCATTTAATTAATCTCATCAAATTCCAAGTTTGTACTACCAATTAGTTCCGTCATCTTACTACATTCACTTCAGGTAATAATTTTTTTATTTTTTTTCTTTTTTCGAAAATTTAGGGTTTATATTTGTTCATGAAGTTTCAATTAAATGCAAGTTCATAAACTTGCAAATTACTACTCCTTGGTAATCTACAACTTATTAAAATACCTTTTTATTATAAATTTTTTAGTTTTTTTTGTTTTTTAAAAGTATGTCATTTAAAGTGGTCATTTATATTTAAATTCTATAAATATGTCAAATGTACTTGTTATTTGCTATGATTTTCATAATGTGGTTGTTTGTTCATGAATTTAATGTAGAAAATGTTTAAATTTAATGTAGAGAATATTTGAATGCAAACCCTAATTTTGAACAATGTACTTGCTTTCTTATGAATTTGATGGTGATGTTGAATTTATACGTATTGTTGTAGAAATGGCTTCATTTCGTGTGACTGTTGTATGTTTTTGGAATGGTTTAATTTGATCAAGTAGTAGCAATGTTAGGTAAGTTGGGGAAAGACGTAAACTGTTTGTGTGCAACTCAAACATGGATTTGAATGAATTTAACCATCTTATATGCTCTAAGATTGGCATTGACACTATAAGAAGTACTGTTAATGTAAGTTTTATGTAAGTTTTATGTTTCATATCATCTATTTGTCTCTTGAGATTCAATACCTCATCTTTAAGCTCTTTGTTTTCTTTTTCAAGCAATTTGGTACCCTTCGGAGCAACCCACTTAAAGTACGTGCATCCAGATCCTTCTTCCAAATAGAAATGACAAGCAACAAAATTACAACCAGGATCGACATCGCTCCAATCTGTATTAATCTCAACTTCGTAACCACAATCACAAAGCTGTTCAATAGAATGCTCATGTGACATCTACAAAACACATATGATATAGTAACATAAATAAACATTCAAAAATAATATTAACATTTATAAATTGAGAATAATACTAACATAATACTTTATGTTACCTTCAAAATCGATTAACTAGAACAAGAATGATGGAGTTTGGATACAATAAAGTAGGGAAATGATGTAGTTATTTATAGAAGATAATAATAACGGCTATTTTTAACTTTATAACGGCTATTTTTCAATTTTACAACGATTAGTTTAAATCATACAAAAAGATCAACAAAAGTCAAACTAGATCAAGAGATATGTCGCTATAAGTAATAGCGACATTATGTTTGACCAGTTAAACATTAGGTCGCTGTTATTAATAGCGATATATCTCTTGACTAAATTTTTAACCATTTCTCGTTGTTAGTAAATGCAAGTATACACTAAGCCTAAATTTGGAGGCAATAACGCTTATTTTGGGAGTAAAGTTTAAACAAAGCTTGTTTTTTGAATAAAGTGTTAAATAATCTTATTTTTTTTCAAATTTTCTTTTGTTTTCAGATTTATTACACAAAGAAGAGAACTCAAAATACAAGTATAACGGCATTTTCAAGAACAAGAGTTCCAAACATTTTCTAAGAAATAATAATGATTATAATTTCAGAGTATAAAACATGCCAAAATTAGAATGCCATTCATAGAAAATCACCAAAGGTCACCAAACCCTAAGCTGGAGCATAGATACTTGAAAGTTAAAAAACAGTACAAATAGAAAAATGAGACACTCAGGCAGTGTTTTAAGTGCAAACAATTAGAAGGCAAAACTACAATGTTCAAAAGTTCCAACAGGATTACAGGTCCTCAGCATATTAAACCAGTTTTTTTAAAAAAAATTAAAGGGGAAAAAGATGGAATAATAACTTACCAAAAAAACAAAACAAAAAAACAAGTTCGTTTCAGAAAATAACTTATAGTTTGTCTTCAAACTCGGAAAGCGGGGTCATTTGCTCTTTCAACCCCTTCCTCTTACGGATATTAGCCACAAGGGTAGAAGCTTGTGAACCAGCCTCAAGGGGATCGGACGCCATCATCTCCCAGTGATCAAACACACATTGTGGGAAGGCCTGACCGGATGTAGCAGCTCTCAATGTACCTGAAAACCCAAAAGATTCAACGACAGGGAGGTATGCTTTGATGTTGTAGAGTGGGGTCCCTGGCCTCTGCATCTCTTCAAACACATGTCCACGCTTCTGGTTCAGAACACTGTAGATACCACCAAGAGCTTGTTCGGGGGCTTGGATCTCGACAAGGTACACTGGTTCCAACAATCTGGGCTTAGCAGTAAGCTGAGAAGCATAAAAGACTCTCCTAGCAGTTGGGATAATCTGACCACCTCCACGATGGATGGCATCGGCATGGAGAACCACATCACAAACTTCAAAGCAGATGCCTCTCATATTCTCTTCCGCCAAAGCACCTTCCTTTGAGGCCCATTGGAAACCAGCAACAACTGAGTCCTTAATTTCATTAAGGTACTGAACTCCCTTACACATATCAACCACCATGTTAGGCCCGGTGGTTTCTGGACCAAAACACCAGATTTTCTTTGCAAGATCCTTATCCCAACCAAATTCCTCAGCAAGGATCTTGGAGCGGTTCTTTGGGTCATCCCTAGGGCCAATTCGGCCATCATCAATAGCCTCAGCAAGCCCGTCTTCCATAGGGCGAGCTTCCATGTAAAGACGGTTGTGCTTGTTGGGAGACTTGCTCATCACAGTGCGACAAGACCTCTCAAGGACAGTTTCACGGAAGGACACAACAGGATCAGACTTAATGATTTCAGCACCTCCCATGAAGTCTTCTTGAAGATCCTTCAAACAGATCTCAAGATGAAGCTCACCAGCTCCAGCAATAATGTGCTCGCCAGATTCCTCGATGGTACAGACAACCATAGGATCTGACTTGGCCAGACGTTTGAGACCTTCAACAAGCTTGGGAAGATCAGATGCAACCTTACATTGTACGGCAACACGGACAACGGGAGAGACAGAAAACTTCATGGCACGAATTGGGTGTGCATCAGTTTCCTTCTCATTTGTGAGGGTGGCATTTTTTGTGATAAACTGATCCAAACCGACCATGGCAACAGTGTTACCACAAGGAACATCCTCAACAGTTTCTTGCTTCTTCCCCATCCAAATGACAGTTCTCTGGACATTCTTGACGTAAAGATCCTTCTTCTCACCAGGAACATAATTGGGTCCCATAATCCTGACCTTCAAACCAGTGGAAACCTTACCAGAAAATACACGACCGAATGCAAAGAACCTACCCTTATCAGAAGCAGGAATCATTTTTGACACGTAAAGCATCAGAGGACCTTCAGGATCACAGTTCCTAATGGCTGTAGCATAGGGATCATCCATAGGCCCTTCATACAAGTTCTCCACACGATATCTCTGAGCTGTTGCTGGGGATGGCAAATGATAAATCATCATTTCAAGCAAAGCAGTGCTAGCTGGAAGCCAGGTCTGCATGACACGCTTCATCAATGCCTTTCCCATCAATTCTTTCTCTTCAGTCTTCAACTGGACTCCAAGCTTGGTCAACATAGGCCACAACTTATCTTTTTGATCATTCATGCAAGTAGCAATGATCTGCTTGATCGGCTCATAACAAAACTGAACAAACCCACGCTTACATGTAGCAGAACCAGTGTTCTTGGTGGTCCACTTCTTGGTAGCTGGGTCAAAGTAGTTCTCACCCCAAAGACGCTCCATCATCTTGGCCTCATCAACACCAAACTTGGAGGCATACATCTTAGCAAAGTTAGTGAGAGTAAATGCCCACCCGTGGAGACCAGCTGAGAAAGCAACAGTTCCTTTCTCAGGGTAAACTTGGACATCACCTAGAAGTGGATCCTCATAGGTAGCCATGATGACATTTGCATTCTCAATAACCTTCTGGAATGTTGTGTAAGCCTCCTCTCCCTCAACCTGAAGCTCAAGGAAGCATCGGTCCATCTTGTTCACAGTAAGGACAGGCCTGATTCTCTCACCAAGAGCCTGACGAAGGACAGTCTCTGTCTGGACACAGACACCCTCGATACAATCAACCACGACAAGGGCACCATCAGTAATACGAAGGGCAGCTGTGACCTCTGATGAAAAGTCGACGTGTCCAGGGGAATCGATAAGGTTGATGAGATATTCGTTGCCCTTACGCTCTCCCTTAAAATTCTTCAAAGATTCATCAGACATCTCATAGTACAGAGAAATCCCAGTGGACTTAATGGTGATACCACGTTCAGCTTCATCAGCACGGGTATCAGTCATTCGTACATCACCCGCCACTTCTTGGGCAATAATACCAGCAGCAGCCACCAAAGAATCAGTCAATGTGGATTTTCCTGTAGTATAAACAAATAGTTAGTGTTAGACACAGTATCTTAAAGCAAACATTAACAGTTCACCACTACACTACAGATTAACATGTTATAATTGGCACATGTAACACCGTAACCAATATTTCCATAGGAAACAATATTAAAAATTACAATGCAGCTTAACAATTATAAGTTCAAATGTAATATCAAAGTTCCAATAAAGATCAGCAGGAACTTTGTTAAACATACAGAACTAATTATACAGATCCTAATAAACAGCAAACTAATATAATGATCACCATACAAGTGAACAAAGAAAAACTGCAAAGGTATACATTACCATGATCCACATGAGCAATGACAGACATGTTACGAATGTTATGTTTGCGGTCCATGATTGCACGGAGCTCTTCTGCTGTAAACTTCACCTGTTAAACCAAAATAGCACAAACTCAAATGAGTAAAACAATAAACATTCAAAAGACAAAAGCTTTGACTTACTTTTAGAGAAAATTTACACATACCATTTTGGCTGCTCTTCAAATACACAGGCTATTTAAGCCAATATATCAAAGGGACTTCGAAGTTAAACTTCAACGAACCCTATACAAAAGTTACAAAAATCAATGCATAATTAACATAAAAAAACAATAGCAGAAAGGTGAAGATTAGGAGATCCTAAAATGGCATAATAATATGATAGAAAAAATTACACTAGATGTAATCCGACGTTATATATATAACCCAATCTAGAAAAAACACCAAACGTAAAAACATCATGTCAATCATTTAATCACGGATAAATTCTATCAATCCTAATTTGAATATTTGAGGTAAAATTACATATTAAGATCTAAATCCAGGCAAAAGTATTACAAAACTTCATGAAAATCTTACAAAAATTTTAATATGAATAGAAACTTGTAATCAAATATCAATTCATTAATCCCTGTTTTCTCAAATTTTCCACTTAAACCCTGAGTAATCCTTATTTTATAGAAAGTTCTAAATCCAGGCAGAACTGGCAAAAAAAATCCTCACATACTTCAAAAAAATCAATTACTCCTATAGCACAAAGATTAACCAAGATGTACACCCTCAATAACCTGAACACAGATTGATAATAATAATCAGCTACACTAACATGGCTACACACAAAAAAAAAAAGATTAACACCAACAAGAGTACCATAAAACTAACACATATAGCTATAAAACTAGCACATTTTAACAACTGTTTGAAATAATAATCCCTTAATTCCGTTTTTTTATCCCTAAAACCCTAATTAATCAAATTAATTATAATAACTCTCATTTCATATTTTAGGAATACTATTTTCATAGAAAGGTCTAAATCCAAGCAAAATCAGCACAAAACCTAACATATTTTAAGAAAATCAATTAAAACAAAAGATAATAATAATAATAATAATAATAATAATAATAATAATAATAATAATAATAATAATAATAATAATAATAATAATAATTAACAATACAATACAATAACTATTAGTCAGATTCATACAAAAACAAGAACAAAATCAACAGCAGCATCATAAAGCAATAACAAATAGCTAAACAAACACAAAAATTCAATATCTGACGAAATCAATCAAAGATTAAACATATAGAACTGATTACACTTGAATCTAATGAAGAAACTCAATGATTTTGTTAATAATTAATTAAAATTCAAAAACGATGCCAAGGATGAACAAAATTACAGATTGAATTAAGACAAATACCTGAAAATGAAAAATCGAGCCGCCGAGAGAGATTATATGGAAATGAAAGAATGGGGATATGATCTCTTCACAAGGCTTTATAGCGGCTCAAAAACCCTAGCAATTGATTTTTATTGGATGGACGAAAACACCCCTTCAGCTTTGAATATTCCTCTTTTGTGCCGCTTGTAGGAAATGTTGACAAATTCTTGCGAGGGACGGTTTCTTTGACAAACCATCTTTAGCTGGACCGGTTCATTATATATTTTTTAAAATATTATAAGTAGGTATTAATAACGGTGTAAATAGACATTTAAAATATTGTAAGTAGGCATTAAGGATACGGTAAGTAAGCATTAAGGATAATGTAAGTAAGCATTAAGAAAATGGTAAGTAGGTATTAATTTTTAATGGGCTGAGCTTAAGATATGTCTTTCAAAGAGACGGTATCTCAAGAGACTAGCTAAGAAATGAAAATCAATTATCAAATCAGCTAATCTCTTGATAGAGCAAGAGAGGGTCCTAAAGCCCAATCCATGTATGCTGCCAGCTTAATTTAAAAGAATAAAAAAGGAAAAAAAAAATTAAAATTCCAACAGCAATAGGAGTATGTGGGTTTCAAAAAAAATCTATATTTCAATGAACATCATTAACCACTCATCTTGGAAACCACCTAGATAATTATTATGCACTAATCTTAAAAAATAAAAAATAAATAAAACTTTCATATTATTTAATGAAAACTAAATTCAAATTCAAAAATACTTTCATTTTAAATTCACCCTCAATTATGTCCATAAAAAAACACCATGAAAGCTTTTATGAAAGAATTCGAGCAATTTAAAACACAAGTTCAAGACGACAAACATATACAGGACGATATAAGTATGTTCAATTTTTTTTCTTATTATCAAACAATATTCGTTTACTAATTCGATAAATTTACTGTACATATATGAGTGAATTTGATGTAGTTTCAAAAATTGATGAACATAATGAAGTTAAACGTGCTGATGGGATTATATTACGCAAATATGAAGGTTAGTAAATACAACTTGATTGATTGTGGTTTAGGTTAGATGTAATCTTATTGTATTTTAAAAGGATATCTGATCTAAGTTTACATCATATATGATGTAAATTGGCATTCAATCTAATATAAGTTTTCATTATGTTTATTTTAAGTTGGTATTAAGTCTAATATAAATTGGCTTTAAGTCTTAAGTGAGTTGACATTAAAATTGTTGTAAATTTACATTCAATTTGATATAAGTTGATATTAGGTCTTATGTAAGTTGGCATTACATATGATGTAAGTTGGCATTAAATTTGTTATAAGTTTACATTCAATCTGATAAAAGTTAGTGTTACGTCTTAGGTAAATTGGCTTTACATATGATGTAAATTGGTATTAAATCCAGTAACAAGTTGTCATTATGTTTATTGTAAGTTGGAATTAAACAATGGTGATTAAAATTATCACAATTACACGTTGTTATCATATTTCTATATATTATTATATTTATATGTATCTACACACTTACTGATTTACAAATATGTGAATTACAAAAGCATATATACTAGTTGCACAAATAAAAAGTCAAATTTTTGTAGTTATTTTATTTTGATTAATACTTACACCAAAGTAATAGCTCATTAAATTGTATGTAGTTTGTATTAAAAAAGTTGTATATTTATTGTTATCAATCAATAATTAAAAAAATCACAGCTTTGACGAACATAAAACTTATGTCTGAGCCACTCATGTGTAAGTCACACATTGAAGTGTAATTCAGAAATTCGAACAACTTCAATGTTATATTGAAATTTTCTTAAAATTAATAAGATGCAAAAAGTATAATATTCAATGGCCTATGATTAGTTTATAAATTTCATCTTATGACTTGCTTCAAATGGAAGAAATTTTATGGGTATATTTTAAGGAGATCTTCTCCATATATTAGTGAAGGATCTAAGTTCGATTTTAAAGACCAAAATCCAAATACGTACACTAATAAAGGCAAATATTTATAGTTATTTCATTTCCATTAATACTAGCACTATAATAATAACTCATTAAAGCATATGTACTTTGTATTTACAAGAAGTTGTAGATGATAATTATTGTCAATAACAAAACAATCACATCTTTGATGTACATACAAATTATAGCATATTGTATTGTTAGAGATGCAGATGGTAATGTTCGTTTGCCGTCTTTTAAAGCCCAATGCGTGCATACAAACCCGAAATGGCACAAGTTTTGGCGGCAAAGCGGCCATTGTTTATGAACAAGGCTGACGGAAGACCATCCTTGAAGAAGATGCAAAGTTTTTCATTAATGCTCTACATAAAGGAAGAATAAAGATCACCATGTCAAAGTTTTGATTGATATAATGCACTCATGTTTAGGGGGAGATTTGATCAACTTAAGTTTAGTTTCTATTTTTGTGATTGTAACGATGTGACCCATAGACTATCTCGTTGGCTTCATCGAGTCCTAGTGATGAGGTGTGGTCGGAGGAAGGTCCTTTGTGGATCAATGATATTTGTTTAATCCGCGCAAGGTTCTCTTTAAAAGTAGATGAGGCACTTGCTCTGAAACGGATAGATGTACCTCTCTAAACAACACTCCCTAATTTAAGCATAATGAAATTTCTTAGTATAATGAAATGATGTAATCTATTACTATAAATAGAAGGGGGTTTGTACACAGTACTAATTACATATTACATGCATTACTGAAAACCATCTGAATGTATGTATACAAAAGCTACCTGATTTCAACCAAACCCACAAGTCTGTCATTCCTTTTGCGGAGTTGGCGTGGCTTGTGTTCTAGAATAATTCCTACCATGTTTTTTCGTGCGATAGTATCTGTGCTGCCCAACAGTCGACCTAACTGGGGGCGCACTAGATGAAGGTCCTGTCATTACAGTGTGACCCCTGTGATGATGCTTCCGTGTTTGACGGGTTCGATATGAAGAACTTGCCTCAGATCTTTCTCTGACTACTACTTGATTGGTATTCTGTTGTTGCTCATTCACGACCTCAGCATCTTCCGTTACCAAGTCCTGGAGAGAGAGGCGCGAGAATAATACATTGTCTTTTGGGGGTTCGATCAAGCCACCATGCTGTTGTTGCAGCTCTAAGATCGTTTCGAATTTCTGCCTTCTACTGATCTCCTGATCATATTGAAGGACTTGCTCCATAAGCTCCTTCACACAAACATCCTGAAGATTAAACATCAAGATAAATAAATGGTTACACTTGTGATCAACGGTCTCTGTGCCTCTAAATTATTTATAATCGTGTCACGACAATTTCAAGATGAACTCAGATCTGTAGAAGTTGCAGTGCGCAGCAGAGCTGATAGTCTCAATCATACACAAGTCACCAAATCATCTACGCAGATATGTAGTAATTATCTTAGGGTGTCTCGTACACAGACCGGAACAATACATTAATAACATGGAGTAATGAGACAGAGCTATACACATAAGACTACCAGATCAAGCAATACAATGCAGAGAACAGACAGGTAAGAGCCATATGTTATAGCCTTACTAGTTAGAGGGGCCAACATTGGCAGCCTAATTTTTCTTTGAAGCCCAGCAACATGGCAAAGGTATTACCATACCCCATTAGGGACCTCCTAAGGCTCATCCACCTATCAACTCGATTTTCGTTATAAACTTGATAGTTGATAGTCACAAAGGTAAAGATAACAGACAAAATAAAGGAAGTTAACATTACATGCCCTTTAATACTGATCATTTCTCTCCCCTTCACACTCTCACTTATACATTGTAATGGTACTATTGATGTGGGGTTGTCTCACCTTTGGTGTTTGTTCAAAGCAGGAAAAATGATGATATTGCTTGAAATAAGGAATTGATTTCTTTGGCTCTCCTTGAAACATGTACAAGAATTTTTTATTTAGCTTTCCTATATTTACTCTTTGCGACATTATATATATTAGCATTCTCCATTAGACAAATTAAGAAAAAGAAACAATTAGTTTTATTTCTCTGCCGCATTTCTCTACTTCACATTTGGTTAAATTATTTAACCCGTAGAGATTATTATTAAAACTATATTCTTGTCATTTTATCGTCATTATTTAATTTCTCTTAATCTTTGGTTGAATTTATCACGCTTCCACGCTCTATTTTCCCCTACAAATGACTACTGACCCTTGAGTCGAAGGTTCCGTCCAGAAGAACAGCTCAGGGCATGGACTTTGTTCTGCGGAACATCATGTGACAAAAACCTAGCGCCATTGGCATATGGTACGACATTAGGTACCCCATGGTCTCATAAATCATACCGTAACACTTTATGTTCTTGACAACAAGGGGTTTAGAACAGACAGATTTATACTGGGCGGAAGTGGTGATTGTCTTAAAAAGTTATAAGAGGACAGGTCAAATATAATTTTCTTATGCGGTACATGGTCTCTAACTTAGCATAGGCACTGGGTGGTAGTATCTTACTCAGATGTAAGTAAAATTCAGTAAAACACTGTTATTACATACCGAATCTGCATCATACGAAACAACCAAGCTCAGCACATGTTCGATATCCTTGGCAAGGAACACTTTTCGACAGACAGGGCAGTTTCCTGTACTATCTCCCATAATTCTTGAAAAATCTGGTGAACAATTGTACAGTTAGTTTTTAAATTAAGCTCATCGAGGAAAAAGAACAGTCCAGCGCTACTGAGCTTGAAGAAAAATCATAACAGCAGAAAGTTTATCATTAAATCCACATAGCTACTAATGCTATTCTTTGGCACACAGGTCCTAAGTATTGTAAGTACAATTGCTAGAACTCCCATTTCTTGGATCATTTTATGAACATTACAAAATCTAATGACTCGTCACTCAATCCCACATATTCTCAAATCAATCCCACATATTCAGCCAACTATTATAATTTTTATCTATACAGGCTCAATGAAATACCTAGTTAAAATCTCAAGTAGTTTTTACTGGAGGAGTTTCACACAACCAAAAATAGTTATATTTTCAGGTAACCTTCAGGTTGACTTTTACATCAAAGGCCACTTTTACGTAGTTTTAAATGGGGTTTTCAGACTTTTATTCGAAAAATTCTTGTTCATAGTCATATGATTTCCTATGAGTCGAAGTTCTAAATAGAAGGCAGTTTTTGCCTTATCAAGTTAGAACTGAAGTTTTAGCTCCTTAAAAACCCGACAGTATGAGATAAAAAGGAATATCCTACGTAGTTCAAAATGGGCCAATTATTGACTACTTGAATCTCATGCATGGCTAAGAAAGTCAATGACTTCTCCACTTTCACAACATCAGCACAAAAGTTCATAGATTATAATTACAGGAACAGGTTATAGATTCATAGTATATTGATATAGAACATATTTTCTCCTCACCTCCCAAAAACTTCAATGGCCTATTTAGTCATTGGTATTATAATATTTAATGCAATTTAGCTAGAAAAACTATTAAAAAAGGTTTATGATCAAGTATATCCTACAATAATCATTCTTTTTCTTCACAAAATCAATTCATATTCATTACCACTAGAATACGTGGAATTAGGCGTGTTAAAACTTAAAATCATAATCTAAAACATGTGTTTGATGGTTAGAGTCCAATACCATGGGAATGAGATAACACGTCTTATGAAAATTAAAACTAAAACTCATTCTTATTACCACCATCTTATGAAAATTAAAACTAAAACTCAAGTCTATTTTATATAGTGATAAGTATAGCTAAACAGTAGAGCTTTAGACAATAACGATATGTTGGGCTAGCACTAGATAACATGTACATGCTATTCTGAATATGCAAATCTAAACACAATAGCTCACGCAGCAGTTAACTATTTATATTACATAACATAACTTGCCTGAGGCCGAATCATTTTCTTCAACGCTAGATGAAAGAATACTTGACATTCCACCGTAAGATTCATTTTGTTTCTGTAGCCATTTCAACCATCTTACAATGCAGTCACTACATTGATTACAAGTAAACAGTCTGAGCAATGAAAGCAACTATTTAGTACAAATTATAGTAGGAAAATTACTTAGGCTTACCAGTGGAAGCAATGAAAGCAAGACATCAACTTCATGAACGGCTGGGCTTCAGAGTCTTTATCTTCTGGTACCAAAGGATACAAACACAATGGACAGTCACCTTCTGGGTGGTTCATGCTAGTAAGAACTTCGACCGCTTTCTGTTCCAAAAATAGAGAAATTCACTACAAAACTAAGCTTTAAAAGCCTTAAAGTGCACAAAGGCGTAAGGGACTGCTCTTCACCTCTGTCCGTCTTAGACACACCTTTATGTGCTTTTAGGAAAACTACACTAAAGATACAATATGTAACAGAAATACAAGTACAATTGCCTAGTATTTATAAAACCATTAAAATATTTTACTGATATTCTTCTTTCCTACACTTCCCCTCAAGTTTGGTCTTGGGATCACCGAGACCGAACTTGCCAAAAATATTCTTCAATGCTTTTGAGCCAATTGCCTTGATCAGAAAATCCACTAGTTGATCTTTTGATTTTACATACGACATTTTGATAACTTTTCCGGCAAATTTGTCATAATTGATTTTCAAATTTTTGAGTTTGGAAAGGTTAATGGGTATAACAACGGACATAGTGTTCAAATGGGTTAAACAAGTAATTAGGGTTTAAAGAGGAAGAAAAAATAGGCTTGGAAACGGGTCCACATACACGAATCTCTGGGTGACCTGTATGTGGACACGCGGGTCTGGGCTGGGGTAGTTTTAGGGTTTTGTTTTTGTTAGTTTCCTTATAAAAGATGATAATTTTTGGAAAGTGAATACCTCCCTCTCTCAATTTCTGATTTCTCTCTCCTTAACTCTCCTTCCCTTTGCTCCGTGTGCCGGATAAAACCATCTCCTGTGGTGACCATGCCGCCGGCCGGGTTCACCAGAGCCTTGGTGGCAGTCACCTAGAGTGGGTTTGTGGTCTAAGTGCCGATTTTGTCTATTGAGATCTAGAAATTTTGGTTTTGTTTCTCAGCATGAGATCCGACTGTGGCCTTTTGGTTTTGTGTTTCTGGGTTTGTGCTTGAATCTTGGTATTTGGGGTTGCTGATTTTTGGATTTTGGCCCTCTTGATTTTGTCTTTCTAAATTCGGTTTTGAATCTTCTGTTTTGGTTATTGATTTCTGATTCTGATTGTTGTTGATGAATTCTGATTTTTGGGTTCTTGGATTTGGGATGTTTGTTTTCAAGTTTTCTTGGTGAGGAATGCGAAAGTAGTCTTGCCACCGTTCCGGAGACCCACCGGAGCTCTGGAGGCGACTTTTTAGTTTTTGAACTCATCACTTCGCCGGAATGATGAATTTTCAGATTCTGACCGGCTTTTTTCCCTTTTTTCGCTCCCCCTTTCGTCAGTGATGGGCCCAAGAAAGGTGGAAATCCATGTCCACAATTCATGGGCACTTGTAGTATGGTCAAGGACAGTATTGATAATGGTGGTGACAAGGGTGTAAAGCATCCATGACATCACTTGTGCATCGTTTTGTTTCCATTGAGGATCTTTGTTTTCTGGAGGGGCGGCAATGATATGATTAAGCCGCCACCGATCTGCTATTTTTTGTTTACTTCCATTACACCACTTGGTGTAATTTATAAAATTCAAATTTTCAGAAACATTTGGGTAAGTATGGATTTTTTGGTTATATGTTTTGGATACTTTGGAACACTTGTTCCAAGGAAATCATCTTTTTCGGGTTTGGTTTTTTTCTGGTTTGATTTTTGTTCTGATTTTGGTTTGATTTTGATTTGATTTTTTGAGTTTAGTTTGGTTTTGATTTTTCCTGGCAAATGATGAATGCCCTGGCAGATCACCGGTCCCCGGAAAACACCATTGGCTCTGATACCATGAAGAAATTCATAATGCGGAAATATAAATTTGGTTTTAATAAGTGAATACTGGATTTGTATTAATTATTCAATGAGAGAAATACCTCTATTTATACATAATTTGACCATCTAATAAGGAAACAAAAATATTACGGAATATTAAAATTAAGAAAACTAAATCAAAATAAAATAAAATATAAAATAAAATATTCTACTGATATTCTTCTTTCCTACACGGTTATGGGTCATTAGCGGGTCATGATACATATAACATATCAAAGGTGGAGTGAGGCTTATGGGTGTGCAGTCAATTGATCCCACTTGGGTTTTTAAAATTTTTAACAAGTTCTAAAATTTTGCATAGCATTACCCCTCACATCCCTATTATTTATCCCATTTGAAATTTGACACTATTTATGTATATCACTTTTAATTTGTATTTTATTCTTAATTATAAGTTAAAACATAGTTAAGTGATCTTGTTGGATATGTATTATTGTATATTTTTTAAATATCAACTTTTTGCAATTTCAAGTATGCACAATAAAAAGTACTAAGGACTGAACTAGTGCATTGCCAAGCATGTCATTCTAAATGGGGACCCATTGTTAGACCCTTGATAACCCAACCCTTTATTAACCCTTTAAAACCCATTTTGACCCTCTTAAATAAGGCCTACAAGTGACCCATCCCATTAATAACCCGCCCCGCTTATGACCCTATAAATACAAACCCTTCACCCGTTGGACCGACTCGCACCATAAACATCTGTAGATGTATTATCTGTCCACACGTAAGAACAAGATAACAATCAACTCGCATGTATAAAGCATCATCAAGAAACATTACCCAATTCTCAACCACAATAAATTTCCACATTCCAAATAGACCTCATGATCGTAAGCTATTACCCTCATTAACATTGCTGAATTTACAAAATAAACAAATTACTTCAAAAAAGATATTCAACAACAATCCTTGTACTATTTTATTATTTAAGTGCCAAGAACAATAGAACATCATTTTATGATAACAATTTATAGCTCCACGGTAGTTTTTCTTTTTTTCAATAAAAGATCATACACCAAAATCCAACAAGCACAACGAATAACAATTACAAGTTTAATTGAAGATGCGTGAAGTAAAATTTATTCTTCATGCATCACATGTTTCCGAAATAATCAAATGAACTTACCTCACAAAGTGTCACAAGCATCAAAAAAGATGTCATTTCACGTGCCTTGTCGAGTAAACTAGTTTTCAGATGATTTTTCCTATTCTCATCAAGCCCTTTAGAACCTATAATATCAACATAAGGTGGATCACTCGGATACTGCCACAAGTTGAAGATAAATATTAGACAGAAACAGGGTGCAAAGTCAAATAAGTAAACTGAAAAATATGTTTACAAATCTACGATATGCATAGCTTGGGGCCTTGGGACATCGAAACAGGCATTTTTCCACAGCGCCAATGCTGGATATCAAAATATATCATCATCTTATCTTACCTGTAGATCAGCCCGTAACTCAATGGTTGCCTCGACAAACTACAAAAAGGCCAAAAACAACTTTGTTAAGTTTTCAAACTGTATCAGTCAAGACAAGCAAGTGATATAAAGCTTCCATGGGAACAACAGTATGCGCCATAATGTCAAATCAATCAATCCAATATAATAATCTCATTTTAATTTTCTCTAAATTCAGCCATAGTATGAATATGTTATATGAAGAGACTACAAAGACAGAATTCTCATAATAGGTAATCACTTGCTAGGACTATATTATAGAAACTCTCCATTTTACCTGGAGTATATCTTCAACAGTATCAACAATTCTGACATGGTTCTTTCAGTTAGTTCGTCAATCATTTTACAAGGTAAAACACCATGAAAGTCTGCCCCAATCTAAGAGAGCACATGTCACAACCTTATCTTTACATTCAGAGACAATTTTTTGAAATTTCAGGGCCTAAAAACAAATATATAAACTAAGGAAAAACTAATACAAACTAGCATTTGACGCCCTTAATGTAAGGTACATGTGTGTTCCTTGCAATTATTTATGCTTTACAATTTAGAAGCACACTTGATTTAATGAGCCGTCTTTTATAATCCTAAAGGACCAAAGCCCCGGATCCATTGAATATGAAACCTATTTGCCCAACAAAATTTATTTCTGGATAAATAAGTTTTTCATGAGTAGAAGTACATTTGTTGGTGTGCAATGTATATAGTATACATCATCACCAAGACCTCAACTCTTGGCGTATTGTAGAAAACCCAACAAGTCAAAAAAGTACATGCTTTTCATGGATTAATTCTTCAAAAAATAAATAATTTTGAAGGAATCAACACCAATAACAATTCAGCTAAAAACTTGAACAAATACAATAGCAATCAGCACCTAAATAAATCGAAGAAAAAATAATTCACAAGTCGAAGCATTTGTTGGTGTGCATCATACATCACCAAAATACTTGAATTAATTTCTTGGATCAATTTCTTTCACAATATACTTGAAATTAATGGAATCAACTTCAATAATCAATCATATTCAGCTTTATTGGCATCAAATTATTAACTCTTTGAAATTGAACAATTACAATAACAAAATCAAAAAAAGTAAAGAGCAGACCTGTTGAGAATGAACTTCGGCCGTAAGAGGTTTAAGATGAAGATGAAGGTGAGGAGGAAAGGTATTGAGGATAATACAATCATCGCCATAAACGGCTTCAACCAATTCTACTTCCTGTCTTACTTCTTCTTCGTCCGCCATTGATGATTATGATTGCAAGTAAAATTGAGAAAGGGGAAGGAATAGAATACAGAAACAGGCGTTTGCTTTTCAGCTCTGCCGCAAAATTTGGGAATTTTGCAGGTAGTAACTACTCGAGTGGGTGTCTTAAGGCGTTCAGCGGTCTGGGGCCTTTGTAGCCCGGATCCGGCACATTTTAGATGGCTTAATACGAGCCGGCATATTTTCAAAAAGGGTCGGATTTAATGAAAATTTGAATGATTTAAGCAAAAGGTTATACAAAAATCATAAGCAGCATTTGAACTTATTTTTTAAGTAAGTACTTTTTTTCTAGAGCTGAGGTTTAGATTGTTCGCTGTTACTAAGAGTATTATTAATGGTGACCCAATATTGGGTCACATGACCTATTAAAAGAAAAAAATCTTATTATGGTGATCCATATTAAGATGGGTCATGGATTAGATTGAATGAACGGAGCTTGTGATGACCCGTTCCATTGAACGGTCATCTGAATTTTTTTTCAAAATCATTGCCACGTGTCAGCACATGATTGGACCGCGAAAAGTAAATTCCAGCCTCTTTCCCAGTCACACTGCTGCACGCCACTTGTCTTGTTTTGATTGGCTGTGAAAAAATAGTCGTTTTTTATCTTCAACGGCTATTTTCGCATTAAAATAATTTTTAAAAAAAATAAAATTATACCAACGGTCATATTTTTTCGAGATTTATAAAATGAGACCCATATTAATATATTTTGACATAATTTTTTTTTACATATTTTGTTCATATTTTCGTTTTTTTTTGGTTAAAAAAAATATCAATTGGATGTATAACTTTAAAATGAACTTTTCTAAGTTCAATTTTGCCTCATCCACTTCAAGTTCTTCATCTTCTGACGAAGAGAATGAACTAATACATAATATGGTTGATTATGCCTTTCAATACGCAATTCCTCCCATTGTTTCAACACTACAACCAAGGGTGAGAACAAAAAAAAATGTCGAATTCAAAGAGACCATTCAAAAGGTCATTCCCAACTATTTAATGATTATTTTGCTGAAAATCCTACATATTCTTCTCGATTGTTTCGACGTAGGTTTAGGATGAGGAAACATGTATTTTTACGGATAATGGAAGCTGTCTCCAACAACGATTCATGGTTCACTACCAACATTGATGCAACTGGTAGAAAAGGTCTAAGTGCTTTACAAAAGTGTACTGCAGCTCTTCGTATGCTAGCATACGGGGGGGCTGCTGATCAAGTTGATGAGTACCTCCGAATTAGCGAAAGCACAGCACGAAAAGCACTCAGTCATTTCACAAAGGGAATAATCAACCAATTTGGGCAACATTATTTGAGAAAACCAACACCACATGATTTGACGAGATTATTAGCCTTTAGTGAAGAACGAGGATTCCCTGGCATGATTGGTAGTGTTGATTGCATGCATTGGGAGTGGAAGAAATGCCCAGCAACATGGAAAGGGCAATATCAAGGCCGAGCTGGTGTTGCAACATTGATTCTTGAAGCTGTCGCCGATCATGACCTATGGATATGGCATGCCTTTTTTGGGATGCCAGGTTCATATAATGATCTCAACGTGCTATATCGATCACCTCTTTTAGTTGATTTGTTTGAAGGAAGGGCACCACCTGTCAATTTCACGGTGAATGGAAATCAATACGGCATGGCTTACTATCTCACTGATGGCATTTATCCTAAATGGGCTACTTTTATTCAGTCTATTACTGAACCGCAAACAGCAAAAGCAAGGTTATTTGCCCAACATCAAGAAGTAGCAAGAAAGGATGTGGAGCGAGCATTTGGGGTTTTGCAAGCTCGATTTGCAATAATTAGAAAGCCTTCACTTGCTTGGGATGAAGAACGACTTTCTGATATAATTACTTCTTGTATAATTATGCATAATATGATAGTGGAAGATGAAAGAGATACATATACACACTATGCTGATGGTAGAGAGTTCATGGGAGATCGCCCAAAAGGTCAATCAGAAGGTACAAGTGGATCAAATGATGACTTTGAGTATTACACAGATAGAATTGTTGATATCAATCGATACTTGGCAAATAAGGATGATGTTAAAGATCGACAAACACATTTATCCTTAAAAGATGACTTGGTTGAAAATATCTGGCAAAAGTTTGGAGAGAACCGCAATTAATGTATCATTTAAAATTTTAGTTTTTTAATTTGTGTATTTATTTTATGTATGTGCATTGTAATATTTATTTGAAGTTAACGAATTTTTCTTAAATATTAAAAAATATTTATTAAAAATTATATTTATATTTATATTTATTAAAAAATATTATTTTTACTAAAAGAATAATTTTTTTTAATTATAAAATAGTAGATCTATTTTAATCAAATAAAAAATTATATTAACTTTGTACATGAAAATATTATTATAAAAAAATAAAAATAAATGTTAGATAAATTAAGGGAGAGAAATTATGGTGGGGTAGAAAAAAAGTAAGAAAGAGAGGATGATGACCTTTTGAAAGAGGTCATTGTTAATAAAATTAGGTTGAAAGATGAAATTTTTGGAGAGAGAAAAATTAAAAAATAGTAACATGACCTTTTTTTAAGGTCATGAGTAAAGATGGCCTAACAGTGAACAAAGTGAGCTGGTAAAAAAAATGTCAAATTTTTTGTTCACTGTTACTAACAGCGAACGAAGACTTTGATATTTTTTTTACCAAGTCTTTGTAGTAAACAACGAATAAAGGAAAACTGGTCAAACAAAGTCAAACCTTTGTATGCTGCTAGTAACATCATACAAAGGTTTGACCTTGTTTGATCAAGTAAACCTTTATTCGCTGTTGGTAACAACGAACAAAGTACTTGGCTTTTTTTTTTACAAGCCCTCTTTGTTCGCTGTTAGTAATATCGAACAACCCAAACCTCAACTCTGGGCATAAGGTGCCTACTTTGGAAAATATTTTGAAACATTGCTTATTTTATGATATTTATATTTTTTTTGCTTAAAACAATTCAAATTTTCGGATTTAAATGGGGTTTTAGAAGAGCTCAAGAAGGACTTTGTTATATTTTGAAACAATAAGTCTCCTATGAGATGGTCTAACTCGTGCAACTGACCTAGGCCCAATAAAAAAATTATTTTGTTTTAATTTTGACATACTAATTTTAAGATTTGGAACATCAATTTAAGACCAATTTTAAGACTTAAAAAACTACATTTAAAGTTTATAAAATAAAATTAGATGTACAATTAAATTTTTATGGACTTATGAAGTATATAACGCAAATTTGGAGTCAATGTGAGGCAGGTATAGGGTGAGTATACCCATGATGGGTATACCTAGTTGGCCATAGTGGGTGGTAGGGATGGCAACGGGGTCGGATCTGGACCGGGTCCAGATGGACCCGGATCCAAATCCGGACCTGGATCCGCGGGTCCAGTTTAGCAAGACCCAGATCCGGATCCGCGGATACTGCGGATTCAGTACCGGATCCGGGTCCAAAACGGGTCCAGTTTTGATTTTTTTTATTTTTTTTAAATGTGTTGAGATTGCAATAGAGCGATATTTATAGACTAATGTTAATAATATATATAATTTCACAATGAATCACCCAAAAAAACATTATACAACTTCAAATTATTTTCAAAATATCCAACAAATACATTCAAAATAACTTAATATAATTAATAAAAGTCAATCATTCATGTTCTTAGTCATCTAATGTTCACAATTTGTCAAAATTCTTCAACACTAACATCATCAATATCCTACAAACCAAAAAAAACTCATTAATAGATATAATTTTTAAAAATTTAAGTATAAGAATATAAGATTATAAATTTATAACGCAAAATAAATACCATATCAAGATTGTGTAGATTTTATCTTAGATGATTGCGTAAGTTAGATAGGTTTCTTGGTTTGTTATTCAATATTGTCTGCTATGTATTTGCCTTAGGCAGTATGTCTTTGTATGAATAAATAACATACTTCTTTGTTTGTAAAGTTGTTGTTCAATATCAAAAAGTAATAAAGATCAATTACATTCTTTTGGCTCAAATGTTAACAGGGGATGATAATCAAAGCTGAAGCACACAAGGGCTTGGCTGGAACAAGTTATTAAGCAGAGTTATTTTTATTATATATTTTAATATATATATATATATATATATATATATATATAATATTAAAAAAAAAAGGTCCTCCAGATCCGTGGGTTCGGATCTGGGTATTTTTCTCAGATCCAGATCCGGACCCGTGAAATTTAAACGGATCCGGATTCGACCCGGATCCGACGGGTCCAATTTTTAGGACCTAGATCCGTGAAAACGGATACGGATCCATGGATCCGGGTCGGGTCCAATACACATTGCCATCCCTAGTGGGTGGGGATGATTTTAAATGCATACTCAGATGGACAGACGTGGATATGAAAATTATACCTACTATGGGTGGTGAGTATAGGTAGGGGAGGCATACTGCATCCACCCGCCCATTTTGCCATCCCTAAATAAAATATATATATTAGCTTTGGAAATATTAAACAAAACTATGATCACAATTTACTTCTTTTGTATTTTTGAGTTTGTTATATAACTAACAAAAAAACTTACATTTAATAAATCGGGAATAAAATTAAAAAAGCATAAAGTAAATTAACATTTTCCAACTACATCTACTAAAGTTTATGGTTTGCAAATTCTCAAATGAGACGGTCTAATAATGAGATCATTTTTATTAGGATGGACCAACACACACTTATTGTGTTAAAGTGATTACTTATAACTATGTAAAGTGATCACTTACGTTTAAAGTAATTACTTTCTTAGTCTTAGAGTGATAACTTATAACCTTAAATTAATTACTTTTTATAGTCTTAGAGTGATCATTTATAGGTTATAACCTTAAAGTGATCACTAAATGATCACTAACAATCTTAAAATGATCAATTAAAAAGTATGTTAATTATATAAACTTGTCTCGTGATAAGATAGTCTTAGACATGTTGTATATGTCCATCTTCCATCACGAGCCCGCACTAAATTTGAACCACGGACAGTCAAATGTGTGTTTCTTGGGTACGGAACTACGCAAAAGGGCTATCGATGTTATGACCCTGTCCATCACAAACTTTACACCACCATGGACTGTGACTTCCTTGAACATTCTTCCTACTACACCCACCCTCGGTCTCAGGGGGAGAGTATGAGTAAGGACCTCAGCTGGTTGACTCATCCTTTGGCTGACAGTCGAGCTCCCAAAGAGCAAGTAGGTACTACCACCGATATTGCCACAGACATTGTCACTGATTCATCTCCTCAGTTTACTATTCCAGTCCCTGAGCATCCGGCCGACAGAGAGGTAACACCGAGCCCGAGTCAGGTAACACCGAATCCTACTGCTCCTCTCATTGATATATCCACTGACTATACTGTGCCAAGGAGTGGTGTTGTCCCCAGGAAATACAATTTGCCCCCTCGAAGTACAAGAGGAATGCCCCCGAAGAGGTATGATCCCGAGTATGAATCCCAGAGATCCCGATATCCTGTTGGTAGACCAGATGATGAACATCTTTCACAGACAGCTGTTGCCTTTAATGCATCCCTTTATTCCAGTACCATTCCGAACACCATTGAAGAAGCCCTTCAAGAACCAAAGTGGAAGCAAGCTATGGACGAAGAGATCATGGCTCTCCAGAAAAACGGAACGTGGGAGAAGTGCAAATTACCAGGTGATAAGAAGACGGTTGGATGTAAATGGGTTTTCTCAGTCAAATATCATGCTGATGGAACCATTGAGAGGTATAAAGCAAGGCTTGTTGCTAAAGGGTACACACAGACTTACGGGGTAGACTACTCAGAAACCTTCTCAACTGTGGCTAAAATCGACACCATTCGAGTCCTATTCTCCGTAGCAGCAAATAAAGAGTGGCCTCTGTTTCAATTTGATGTAAAAAACGCCTTCCTACATGGAGAGATTGAAGAAGAGGTATACATGAAGCCACCACCCGGGTATTCGGATGAGTATAGCCAAGGAGAGGGGTGTCGACTTAAAAGAGCACTATATGGCTTGACACAATCCCCTAGAGCGTGGTTCGGTAGATTCACTACAGCAATGAAGAGATTTGGCTACAAACAGAGCAACTCAGATCATACCCTATTTCTCAGGAGAAGTGGAAAACAAATTACATGCCTCGTGATTTATGTAGATGATATAGTGATTACCGGAAACAACCCCAAGGAAATTGACCGTCTCAGGAGCAAATTATTCCAAGAGTTTGAGATGAAGGATTTGGGACAACTGAAATACTTCCTAGGAATAGAAGTTTTAAGGTCAAGGAAGGGGATATTCATCAATCAGAGAAAGTACATCTTAGACCTCTTAGCAGAAACAGGCATGTTAGACTGCAAGCCAGCGGATACACCTATGGTGGCTAATCATGGTCTACAAATTGTTGAAGGGGCAAAAGCGGCAGACCAAGATCGCTATAGACGGATAGTGGGAAAGTTGATTTACTTATCCCACACGAGACCAGATATTGCTTACGCAGTAGGGATTGTAAGCAAGTTCATGCATCAACCTCAAGTGGAGCACATGGCAGCGGTCCTGAGGATCCTGAGATACTTAAAGGGAATTAGTATTAAAGGAGTCCTCTACTCAAAGAATGATAATCTTGATCTTATTGGTTACACAGATGTAGATTGGGCTGGTGACCGGGACGACAGGAAGTCTACTTCAGGATACTTCACTCTTGTAGGGGGTAATCTAGTCACCTGGAAGAGTAAGAAACAGAAGGTGGTTGCCCTGTCCAGTGCTGAAGCAGAATTTAGAGGGATAGCAAAAGGAGTTACAGAGATTCTATGGATTAGGAAACTTCTAGGAGAGCTAGGCTTTCATCAGACAAAGGCCAGCCTTCTATATTGTGATAACAAAGCAGCAATAAGAATCTCCGAAAATCCAGTCCAACATGATCGAACGAAACATGTAGAGATCGATCGACACTTTATCAAGGAGAAACTAGAAAGCAAGGTCATCCGTCTTCCCTTCATCAGATCTAAAGACCAACTAGCCGACATTCTCACAAAAGCAGTTTCATCACAGGTCTTTAACAGCACTCTATGCAAGTTAGGCATCGGTGACCCCACGACCTAACTTGAGGGGGAGTATTGAAAAGCAGCAGTTTATACATTTTACAGTTACATTAGGCAGTTTATGCAATAGGCAGTTATCCTAAGTCAGTTATTAGGCAGTTATCCTTAGTCAGTTATTAGGCAGTTATTAGGCAGTTATTAGGCAGTTATCTCGAGTCAGTTACATTATACATGTATATATTGAATATGCCCCTATGTAATGAAAGAAAGAGAGAAAAACAATATCTTTTCAAAAACAAAACTCCAGAAATCATCAAATCTTCACGTTCTTCATTAACAAAAGACAAAGTCCTCCATTAAAGCTGAAGAAGAAGCTTGCTTGAAGTTCTACTGCTTGATGTTAGCTAATGCATTTTGCTGTATGTGATCTGTACATCTTTCACTATTTTTTTAAAGGATAAGTCTGTTTTGCTATATTAAGCTTCTACTCAATACATTCTTTAGTTTAGTCTTTAGGGATACGGTGATAGTATCATATCATCAACATTCACCACTCAACATATAACTACACGACTTTTAGTCTACAAATACCTTTCACCACTCTTAAACGACTATGTTTCTTGTGCTTGCAAATTTTCTCTATTATAAATACTTGTGGAGGGCGGTGCGGCGATAGGGAAGGAGGAGTGTACGGTGGTGACTAAACTTGGAGGGTTTGCAGTCGGTGAGAAAGGGAAGGGGAAAAGAAAGGGAAGGAGGTGATTTTCCTTTTAATTTTTTAATTTTACTTTTAATTTTTAGTATTTTTAATATTTGTTTGTATTTTTCCTTTTATTTTTAAAGAGTTGACCTACAATTACAAGTTAATAATTGAGCAACAACATTCTTCGTTAAATGATTCAAAAGTTGAGATTATTAATGGTTCATCAATAGATGGAATTATTGTAAGAAAAAAAGGAAAAGATTAGATTATGGTTAATCTGTTGATGATGAGTATAAAAACAACAACTTCATCAGAATTATAAAAACAAAACAGTAACCCAAACAACATTCAGTTCCTTCACCAAATCACGGTACCTCAAACAAAATTCAGAAGCATCAAATGATCAGTAGCTTCAAAAAACCAGAATCGGAAGTGAAGATCAAATGCTTCAAAAAAAAAACAGTCCACAAACTCTTTAAAAATAGTAGCCTTAACAGTTTTTGAAAAAAATCAGTGCATCTTTGCCCTTCAATGACTTCAGGAATTGAAGATGAGCAACAGGAGGCTTGGTACTTTGGATCAAATGCGATCCATAATTCAGTTCAGAATCAGAAGAAGAACCACAGAACATGGAAGAACAAGAACCACAGCAACAAGATCATCATAAGCCAAGACTCAGCAATGAGTTAAGGCATCTTATTTTCCAGGAAATGTTGTCACTAAAAGTTAATGAATCACTTCCTCATGGTACATTCAAATGGATTGCTCAAAAATACGGTTATCATCATAGAACCATAAGAAATTTATGGAAACGAGAAATTTATGTCATATGCCTTAAGATCCTTTTTGGACCACCTTAAAATTTCATTTGCATACGAATGTGAACGCCCATGAAAGGAACAAGAACAAAATTCTCCATAATCACAGAGACCATCGTAAAGAAACAAAGGAATTAAAGAATCACTCATAGATTCATTGTTTTCCATCTCAAAAAATTAAAGCTTCAAGAATAATAACAATGAACTAAAAACAAAGCTTTGAAGAAACGTCAATGGCGGTTGAAGAACAGGGGGCTGATTTTGGAGATTAGGGCAAAAAATTATGAAACTTACCTCCAAATGTAGAGAAAAAGCCGATCTTTATTTTAGTTTAATAAAAATGAACTACAGTTAAGGGATTAACAGGGGGCAATGGTTTAAAGAAGCCATAAAAATGGCGAGTTTGAAGAGAGAGAGAGAGAGAGAGTGAGGAAAAAAGAGATCAGAGAGACAACAATTGAGGGGTAATAATGAAGGGGCGGTTCAAATGAGAATATACCGGGTCTAATAAGAAAAATGGGAGGGGTTATGAGTGTATATTAGGAAAAACAAATTTCCAAAAATAGAAAGTATTATAAAGTGGACAAATATATAAAACTACCCGTTATAATAAGGTGGAAAAACATAAAAGAACGGAGGGAGTAGTATATTAATGAAACCTGTATAGATGTTGGTGCAGACTAATTTGTCTATTATGTTAGACGTAACACTTCGGTTTACGCTAATAGTTGTATGTTGGATTTCTGTGTTGAAGCGCTTTGGATGACTCCTTAGTCCACTATAGCAAGCAAAGGTCTATTGAGATTGTGTGAACATGCAAAAGGCATATGTAGCCACCCACTAGGGCCACTACGTACTCATGTATTTGGTGGGGCGGGTGCGTATGGAGCGGGTAAGACCTCATGCTTACCACCTACCTATTGTCCATGACGAATAAAACTTTTTATACCTATACACACCCACTACCCCAACCAAAATCATATTCAAACCCACCCTAATTTAGGCGAATGCAGTGTAAAACCCGTATAATTTTACCTGCCCGTCATCTCTAATTTCATCAACAAAAAACTATCATTTCATCCGCACGTTTGTTTACCGATTAGTTTCCTTTGTCTTCTCTTATTACTCCCAGTAAAATTTTTAATAGTAACATAAACTGAGTACTAAAGTAATCAAAACCCTTTGATCTTAAGGCGAAAATCATTCAAAAACCATACTATATTTGAGGAATAAATAATTAATTAAATGATACACACTTAAAAGAGTAATAATAATAATAATAATAATAATAATAATAATAATAATAATAATAATAAACTAATTAAGTTAAATGAATTTTTGCTTGTATGGTTCATTCATTCATTAGAGATACGTGTAAGCTTGAAGAGGAACGTTTAACCACTAGTCTAGCCACATTAAATTGAATTACTTGAGCTGATTTCACCTTGTGCTACTCCACCTTGACGCTCTCTTAGCCTGTAAATGCCACCACCCGTGTAGAAAACAATTAAAAGACAAGACTATTATGATTTTATCAATAATCAATAATTAATATATATATATATATATATATATATATATATATATATATATATATATATATATATATATATATATATATATATATATAATAAATAGAAATTTGTTATAATCAAGACCACCGCAAGACACAAAATTTTCATTAAATAAAAGACATTTAGACACCAAATCAATCCCGACAAGAAAACGGTTACACAATACATAATTTTAAAAATTGAATTATACTATGTATATTAACTTATAGAATTACTGCTGTTACTAGGTCTGTCAGAGATTATTAAAGTCTTTTGATTTTAAAACTATATTGATTCTATGTTATTTTACCTTTTTAATTCTATTGAAGTAGTGATTTTACCTTAGCACATGTCACACTTTAATTTAAGCTAAAAACTTAACAATTTTTCATAAAATCAATTGATTAGATACTCGAACATATGTGGTTAGCCTTATGTCTAGTCGAACACGATGACATAAGTATTTGACATAAGGATTTGAGTCTCAGTAATATTACTTTAGATTTCTTATTCTCATTTTGATATCTATTAACCTAAATCAATAGTTGTTAGCACACTTAATTAGTATATTAATATATTAATCTTAGGAGTATCAATTAATGTTATAAACCTGGCAATCTCAGCTCTTCGTTTAGCCTCTTCAGCCATAATGTTGAGATCTCTGAATGAATTTCTCTCACTAAATAAACCTTTCATATCAATAGACTTCCTCACACCAGGGACGCCAACGCGTCGTGTCCATCTTTCGGCTGCCCATGCCGCCTCTCTTTCTTCCCTTCCAAAGGCCTTCTTATCCGTGAACGCAATCTACACCCAACAATGCAACATTGTCTTAGAAAAAGAACTAAAAGAAAACGAATGTAAAGCAATACTAATATTTGATAAATTATCCCTATAGTTTACTAACATATATTTCAATCTGATATAATTATCATATAGAACTAAACTCGTAAAGATCGTGAAAATGCACTTATAACATTCCTGTCTTATTATTGATTAAATATGTGCATTAATGATTAAAATTATTTAGCAAATGTAGTATTTGAATAATACCCTATCATTGAACATTTTGCGCCATGCTCTTCCACTAAGAGCATATCGAACAGCAAACTTTATAGGATCAAGGAACATGTAAGTAACAATGTTGTACAGCCATATCACCCCTGTCCAACCCCATCCAATTGATCTTATTCCAGCCAAATCCGAGTTAACTAATGCTGAAATTATGGTTGCAATCTGCATTACATATTTACAAAATTAGCAAATACAAATTTATAGAGGTTTAAGTGTTTTGCGAATTACAACTTTAATTATAATTTTTACGAATTATAACCATCATAGTATTAATGTCTAGCATTCAGGCCAAATCACAGGATTTCGATCATTTTATTGATCGGAATTTTATATTATATAGTCGAAATACTATGACTAAACGCTGTAAACATTGATATTCTGGTGGCTGTAATTTGAAAAAAAACATTGTAACTATAATTCGCAAAAAGTAAATAAAAAATATAATAATTTGGAATTACAGCTTTAAAGTTTAGCACTTTTGCGAATTACAACCTTAATGTTTATCTTTTGCGAATAATAGCCACCAAAGTATTAAAGTTTACATGTTCAGGTCAAATTACAGAATTCCGACCATTCTGGTGGTCGGAACTTTACGTTAAGTGGTCGGAGTTCTGTGTTTTTGGCTTGAACTTGTAAATTTTGATATTTTGGTGGCTGTAATTCGCAAAAAATAAACATTGAGACTGTAATTGGCGAAAGTGCTGAACTTAAAGACTAAAATTGGCAAATTATTAAAAAAAAAATAAGGAGGGTGGCAATAGTGATTACCAATTGAGCAATAAGAAAAGCAAAAACAAGGAGAAAACCAGGTCTTTCGGTGAAAGACCAACCACGAGCACGAGTAACAAATATAAGTGCTTGACTTATAATGCTAACTTGAAGGTAAACAGCTGATGCCATTCTTTCCTTTAGATCTTTCACTACTTCTGGGTCTAACATGTTATGTTTGTACTGATTCAAATCTCTTACTCCAAACTTTTTCTGCTCCAACAACACATTAAACAACATCCATTTTTTATTGTTAATATTAAAATTGAGAATAATTTTGTAATTTACGGTCACAAAGTTTGAATTTTTGTGAATTAAAGCTTTAATATTTATTTTTTTTGCAAATTAAAGTTACTAAAGTATTAAAGTCTATATCATTCTGTTCCAATCACATAATTCGACCATTTAAGTGGTTGAAAGTTTAGGGTAAGTGATTGGAATTATGTGATTTGGCCTAAACACTATAGACTTTAATACTTTGTCAGAGTATATAACATATCTTGAGTTGTAATCGCAAAAAATAAACATTGAATTGAAATTTAAAAAAATCCTAAATTTTAAGGCTGTAATCGACACATTATTATAACCACTGTTTTTTTGTTAATACTAGTAAAAAAAGAGTATATATACCGCAAAGAAGCTAGTGTCGTAAGCTGCCCAGTAAAAAACTACAGTCATGACAGCAAGGTAGGTACCAAGAATAATCCCAGTGCTAAATATTTCTTTTAGGTTCCACCGATCTGGTACTGGTGATGGTTTTACTCTGTCTTTCGATATTGTCATTATGGTACCTAAATTAAGTATTTTAAATCATTGATTGATTAGATTATACTATATGCAATAAAAAAAACTATTGTTAGAGTATATAACATATCTTGAGGCCTCAAACCATAAGTTTAACTTTTTAGTTGAGCTGATTTCTTGACATGATATTAGAGTCAGCATGACAATAAGGTTACGAGTTTGAATCTCAATTACTCCCTCAACTACTCCTTAAATTTAGGTGGAGTATTTTGCACCAGGTATGGTGAGTCTGCATCCACACTCTAGCTCCAAAGGCTCTCAAGTGATGAGTCGTGTTAGAATAAATATTATATCTAGGGCCTTAACCATAAGGTTAAACTTTTGATTAAGTTGATGCCTATGCTATAACTTATTTTTTTGGGATTGTATAATTAATTTACTTACCATCATTAAGAATAGCAATGACCAAGACCATGAAAGGTGGAAAATCGAATTTCCAAATTACACATAACAGCATAAATCCCAACTGCCAACAGATGTACAACAATATTAGTTCTCAACATTCGACATGTAATTAAAGAGAAAGTAGATGAATAGTGATATAAGAAACTTTTCTTATAATTTGTTCTCTTAAAGGCTCAACAACTCTTTTTGCTTTCTTGCACTCTACCTACACATGTTTCGAACACTAAAATTATCAAACAAAAAACACGCGTAACAGCATCAGACCTGAGGTCTGTCCTACTTTGCACGAACAAGCGCACCTTACTCATTCGAGCAAAGAGGGCCTTTAACTGCTCGAACGAGCAGCCTCTTGGTCGTGTAGCAGCCTTACCTTGCTGCCCATCTTTCTTCCTCGTAATTCCTTCACTTGACAAACCAAGTCCAATGCCTTCCTCTTCACTTCCTTTATCAAGGGAAGCTAAAGATTGGCTTATAAGGTGATCAAACTCACCACTTGATGATTTGGTTCTTACAACAATAAAATTAGAGCTGATAATTTCTATTACGACATAATAAGTCAAACGAATTCGAAACTAATACGTCACTAGCTTCTTACCCTTGTAGAAATACTGTTTACAATTATTTACCGACACATACACTAAGTCAACCAAAAACCAAAAGTCAACAATTACTTCAGTATGAAAATGTTAAAATGTTTTTCCTTATTTTCATTTGAATATTTGCTGGCATAAATTTGACAATACTTACCACTATACGAATAGTTATGGACACTGCATATATCTGTAGAAACACAATAAACCGATCATCAGTATTCCTGTTATGACACATATATTTCACATAATCCTAATTCAAAACTTTAATTTCTTAGTAATAATAAAAAAAGAATTAAATATAAATAAATATTACCGTATAATTTTTCATTCTTTGAAAAATAGAACGGCTAGTAAGAACAGCACTAATAATAACACTAAGTCCAGGCTCAGTCAAAACAATATCTGATGCACTTCTTGCTGCATCTGTTGAATCATCAACTGCTATACCAATGTCTGCCCTCTTCAATGCTGGTGCATCATTTACTCCGTCTCCAGTCATCCCGACTATATGCTTTCTCTCTTGTAATCTTTGCACAATCTTGTACTTGTGTTCTATAGTTTACCCGATATGATTTTAAATTAACACTGTGTTTGGATAGAGAAAAATAGAAAGAACAAAAAGGGGAGGGATCTAAAGGATTAAAAATCTCTTATTTGGATAATAAAAAAGGTATGGGAGATTTGGAGGGGAGGGGTTTAGAGGGAAGACGTGAAAATTTTGTTAAGAATATAACATCTCCTAAAACGGAAAGATTTTGAGGAAAAGCAATCATTTTCCTTTTTGTTATTCCCTTCCCTTCTAAACCAACAAGGTGTACTCTCTCCTTACCCCTCCTCTTCCTTTTCCTTCCTTCCTTTCCTTTATTTTCTCTCCTAATTTGTTATTCAAACATATTATTAATAACTTCCGAAATGATATTTGTTGACTTATAAGATAAGACATGTTGATGAGTGTACCAGGAAAGACACCCGCAAAACCATCTGCATTTTCGATGAGTTCGTCGACTGGTGGCATATCGGGATTGTGATCATCTTTGTTGTCCCCTAGAAGAGAGGATGATGGGTACATGTTTGTTCCCATTCCTAGTCTTCTTCCTGTTTCTTTTGCTATTGCAAGTTGATCACCTGATGTATGTTCAAAAACCCAACTATTTTTTTTTGTTATTGATAGCGTGAGGTCAAAAAATAAAAGTTAAAAGTGCCGAGAATAAATAAAGTAAAATAACTATGCACAAATTCAACGAGAAATTTGATTTTGAAAAATAACCTGTAATCATCTTAACGCTGACACCAAGATCGAGAGCTCGTTTAATGGTTTCTGCACTGTCATGGCGAGGGGGGTCGAAAAGTGGGAGAAGAGCAACAAATTCCCAAGGACCCCCTGCGCTCTCTATGGTACCCTCTGGCACTTCCTGTAGGAGTGTACAAAACATATTGTGACTAGATAAAAACTATACATAAATGACCGAACAAAAATAATCGGACTTATCAGCTATTTGCCGAATAGATCCTGAATCCATCGTTATTAAAATCACAATTCTAATCTATAATTTTACGATTTTACGATTCAAAAACAAACGAGTGATTCGAATTGTAGGTAAAATCGTAAGTTGGTAGAATCTTACGATTTTGATCAAAACAAAATTTGTAGAGGTAGAATCATAACACGATTCTACGATCCTATGATTTAATGATTCAATTCTACGAATTTATTCTTAATTTTTTTTATGTACCATCGTTCATTAATTTTTCTTATGATCTAATGATCCATCAACATAATTTTTTAAAAATAAACTTGTTCACTGGTATGAAGATTTAATCTAATTATTAAATAGTTTTCTATTCATTTTAAAAAATGAAGTGAATGAAACTTTAATTAATAAACTTAAACTTTTGAGGTGAATAATTATGATTAGAGAGCAAATTTAAGTTTATTTGTAGAATTTTACGATCCTACAATTCAATTCTACAGGTTTGAACGATTCCCAATTTCAAATAGAATTCCGATTTTAACAACTTTACATGAATCAATGCTAAAAAAAACTACGAATTTTTGGCTACCTGGCGAGCAACACCAAGGGACCTCAGGCCGCGATCAGCATAACTATCGATCACTGAATGAACTCTACGTTCGATTGATGACTTGTTATGCGACAACTCTAGAATCTGTACGATCAAATACAACATGGTAAATAAGGTAAAAGACACTCTAAACAAAGGTTGGTTTTGATTCTGAGACAATGTATACCTGTTCTGGTGCACCTTTACTAACTCTGTGCATTCTACCGGCTTCATCAATGAAAGTTAATGCTGTTCTTTTATCAGTTGGATTGAATGGAAGGAAATGAACCTCTTTGATTCCCTCTCTTGCCTTTTTTACATGCACCAAATAACAAATTTTTTATCAAAATTTTGTTTCAGTTAGTTAATATTTATTCTTTTAATTTAGAGTTGATCAGTTAGGCCGAACTATTTGGGATTATAATAATGTTTAATAGAGGCGAAGCTGAAATGTTAATTTTTGTAAGTGTATATTCCCTCCTATTCACCTTAGGAGTCCCATTTGACTTTTCACGGATTTTAAGGAGAGTCAAAAGTGGGATCCTAAGAGTAGGAAAGAGAGTGGTATTATGGGTTTTTTAATGTAAGGGAGGAAAATTAGTATGGGTAATGGAGGGTATAATTGAAAATAAGATAAAGTTACTAAGGGCATAAAAGTCAAAAACCCATACCAAAAATAAAAATGGGACAATTAAGGTGACTTGACCATAAAAGGAAATGAGACACATTAACTGAATAGGAGGGAGTATTATTTTTGCTTTAATTTAGTTATTTGTTTTAGGCCTAAAATATCAAAAGTTATACACTAAAATAAATTTGACCTAAAAATAATTTGTGTATTTTTGTTCACGCTCTGGTGTTAAGTTCTAGTAATTATTACATTTCATAGAATATATACCTGCTTAGGGTCAGACAACATCGATACAATAGCAGTATCAATAGCATCTTGGTTTTCTAACCTTGATGCTCTTGCACCCATTAGCACAACCATATCCTTATCAACTCCTTTGGCAAATACCTGCAATAAACAAATATTTAATTATAAATAATAAATGAGGATTTGAGGATACTAAGGTTTGAATAGTCATTTTTAAATTTTCGATATTAATAAAGGGTGCAATTAAATTAACTCTAAATTTGAACTTTTTAATTTGATAAATACTAAATTTAAGTTAATTTTAGATTTCCAATTGAATTATGGTTCCTACACGCAACATTATGAATTGTTAAATTGTTAGATTTCCAATTGAATCATGGTTCCTGAACTTAATATTATAGTTGTGAAAAACGGAAATAAAAAGCAATTAATTATGTAACCTCGATCAAACTTTTATCAACAGTGAGCTTGTTTAGTGTCAATGTGCCAGTTTTGTCACTGCAAAGCACATCCATACCAGCCATTTCCTCAATTGCAGTCATTCTCTTTGTTATTGCACCCTGCATCATATAAAGATCATCATCTTTAAACTTCTTATTAATGTTTAGACTTCATTTAACTACTAACAACTTATATTGCTAAGTCTAAATCATTTGCACACTTCTTATTAATTAATTTTTTCAGATGATGTCGTATGTTTAACTTTTCTTCTTATTAATTAATTTTTTCAGATGATGTCGTATGTTTAACTTTTCTTCTTATTAATTAATTTTTTTAGATGATGTCGTATGTTTAACTTTTTGAAATTCTGCCTAGGTAAAAACCATTTAATTAATACTCCCTCCTATTCATCTACAATGTCCCATTTACTTTTGGGATGCTATTCATCTATCACTCTTAAATTGCATTTTTTATTAATTTATAAGTTAAAATATAGTCATGTGAGATCTTATTTGATTTGTTTGATGTAAAGATTGTTAATATCAACTTTTTATAATTTTCATTATGCATAACTCGATATACTAAGTATCAAATAAGTGTATTGAATAGAGTGCATAAAAACATTTTAGATGAATTAGGAGGGAGTATTAAAGGTAAAAAATAACCTGAGAAGACAAGCGATGTGAGCCAATAGCCATAGTGACAGAAAGAACAGTGGGCATGGCAATAGGAATGCCACCAATAAGCAAGACAAGAAGATTGTCTACACCAACACGATATGGCCTTTGATGCAGGCCGTAGATTACTAATATTTCAATGATCATTCCTATTGCTATTGAACATATACAAAAGTTCCCAATTGCCGTCAAAACCTGTGAATAAAATTAAAATGGAGTAAAATTTTAAATTTTTTCGTTCTTAAATTCATTATTTATAGTTTTATAATTAAAATTTATAATTTACAATGAATTATTTGTTCAATTTAAAATTTCTCATGGAAATTTAAACAAACTATCTCAAAATTACCAACCTTTTGGAAATGACCAATATGAGTAGTATTTTCTACAAGATGAGCAGCCTTGCCGAAGAAGGTATTGACGCCGGTGGCGATAACAACAGCTTCAATCTCACCTTGCTTACATGTTGAACCTGAGTAGACTTCACTCCCTGGATCCCTCGTCACTGGGAGTGATTCTCCTGTAAGTGCTGACTGATACATTTTTTAGAAAGACTTACAATATTAGTTATGAAAAAGCTAATCATTCCATTTAGTCAGATTGCTATATTTTAATTAAAAAACTTTCACGTAAAAATGAATAAAATAGCAATTAGATTAGATATAAAAGTGTACAACTGCTATGAAATGATATTTAAATTTTAAATTGATCTTTTTTAATCATGGGCTAAATTTTACTTGATCGAAAATCAAAATTAGTACTCCTAATGTAAAATGATTTGCATATCCACTGTCGCTATCATTATAAGGAGTTGTTTGGCAAAATAGCTTATTAGTTAATTTTAGTTTATTTTAATACAATTAAAGGGTTGGGTAGTCAAACCATTCAATGACATTGTTTGATAAATTAGTTGGTTAAAACAATTTTTATTATTATGAATAAGCTGCTTTTGAATAAGCTGTTATCATAGCAGTGATTTCAAAATCAATGGTTAAATCAGCCAATTTCATCAACTACGAGTATCAGCTATTAGCTATCAGTTGTTTACCAAACACACTCAATAAGTCAATATATAAATGAACAGATTATAAACAACTATTAAAAAAAAAAAAAAAAAACTTGCATAATCTCAACCTGTAATAGCCCAACTTTAACTCAAAATAGATCGACATGCTGATCAAATATAAATAAACCCCAAAACTATCCGATCCAAAACATCATATTAAAATCGACATATTAAGCCATGGTCTTTCATTATGAGTACAAGTGTACAATAATCAATTCCTTCGTTCGTTGCTTAAGGTTATTTCCATTTATTATTTCAAAAAACTTAGACGAGAGGGTCCGATTATAAGAAATAAATAAAATAATAAAAAAGGAAGGTATATATAATCAATTTGGATATGCTCAATTCACGCGTGTAATAACATTTAAATTTTTTGGGCATTTATTAATTTTGAAAATTGATACCTTTAAGGTCAAAATTAATATCTTTAAGATCAAAATTAAAAAATGCCAAGAAAATGAAAAAAAAAATTGCCTACGTTGTTACACGTGTGAATTGGCCCGTCTCAAATTGACGGTCTCATTATGAGGTCGTTTCGTCCAAGAGCAGCTGTTGTTGTTTTAGGTTTTTCCATTTATTGTTTCCATAAATAATCTTTCTATTTATATCATAAATTTTGAACAACATTAACATTATTCATTTTCATTTTAATATTTTAATAATGCTTATAATCCCTGCATATCTTCCATTAACTTTATTTTAATATTTTTATATTGTTTATAGTTGTGGAAATTTTTTAAGAAGCTGAGGGAGTACTCATACAATACTATAAAAGAACTGAAAATTTTCATATGACTATTTTATAGAATTTTGGCAAATGAAACATTTTTACAGCTTAAAATGTAATTGTATGATATTCAAAAGATTTTATTACATTAATTATGATTTTGAGTATTAAAGGTAAGTTTTCAAAAAAATTTATTAGACAAAATCATACAATCATTCAATATTTCAATCATACAATACTATATCATGACAAATAAAATGTTCTAATAATTCTGTCATGTGTTTTAATTTTATTCAGAATGAGTGAATTAGTGGATTTTAAGTTTGAAAGCATAACAATTTCAACACATTTTTTTTTACAAATTGTTTATTTCACAAAATTAGCACTTTTTGGGGAGAATATATTATCAATAATTAGTTATTCAATCAAGCAATAATAATGTTATAAAAACTTATCTCAACTTTTACATAATTTTATTAATATTATAATTTGATAACTATATTATACAATTGCATTTTCTTAAAATTTATATTTATAGGTATTTCGATATTTATAAACTTCATGCATTGCACGAGTTTGTGTACTAGTATATCTTATTGACTATTTTAGATCATATTTATCGCATAGCACGAATGATTGAGAAATAAATAAAATAATAAAAAAGGAAGGTGTAATTAAGGATAATAAACCTGGTCAATTTTGAGAGGATCACCATCAAGAAGACGTGCATCAGCTGGAATAATGTCTCCAAGTTTTATGCTTACAATATCTCCTGGCACTAACAATGATGCATCCATTTCTTCCCACCTCCCATCTCTTAGGACCTACTCATTTTTTTAAAATTTAATATTATTTACCTAAATTATTAATTTACAACTACATTTATTGAAAATTACAATTAAAATTTTCACTATCAAGATATTAAGATCATTTTTCAATGTAGAAACCATATAAAAATCATACGTATTATAATATGTTCTGAATACACATATGTAATTATTTTTATTAGGCCTATTTAGTTTACCTGATTTTTATTGATTTAAAATTAATTTTTACTGATTAAAAGTGATTTTTATTGATCAAAACTGATTTTTACTTATCGTAACTAATTGTTATAGATTAAAACTGATTAATAATTTTTAGTGATAAACTGAACATGATCTTAGTGTAATCAAAAAGTAGTTTTCGATTGACACTTGATATATAAATAACAAATGGTATCTTAAGTCACATGAATATAAAGTGTGTATCAGTTAATGAGTCATTTTAGTATAATTAATTATAATCCAAAATAAATAATTTATAAATTTTTAGTCATTTGGAAATAAGGAAAATAAATCATAAATATATTTATATTAATAAAAATATAGTGATACCTTAGCTTTTGGGGCCAAACGAGCCATAAGAGCTGCAGCTGCGTTTCCGGCATTATTTTCTTCAATGTAACTGATTGTTGAATTTATGAGCAGCAATACTATGATTCCTATAAAATCTGGATAATCTGGACCTTTTCCCTGTTTTATTTAACATTATATTTTCTTAAGTTTTTTTTTTACTAAATCAAAGAATAATGTAAATTTGTTAAATTAGGCTGGACTTATTGTGAATGCCAGCATATTAACGGAGACACAAGTGCACGCACTTCATTTATGTTTTACTAAATCAATGCATTCCACCCTTGATTAATGAATTATACTAATTTCCTTAAGATTACCAACTAATTCACTATTACCTAACAAGTTCATTGTTATTGCTCCTCTAATCATTTGTGGGTATGTCCTTTAATAGTGGTAATTATGGGTTTTATTATATAAAACAAAAGTAAATTGTATTTTTAAGTAAGGCATGATAGGCCGGTCATATTTAAAATAGTAATGAGACAAATATAATGGAACATACTAAAATAATTATGAGGCTAAATAAGGACAAAAAAAGTAAGAAGGACAATGCTCGAGTTTGAAAGGTAATTTACTTTTTTTTATTTTTGATTTTTTTGTAAATGCAATAACTCATTTTAAAACAAAATTTGATAACACAAAATAACAAAGAAGTATATCAAAGTAAATGAAAAATTAATAATAATGAATTTATAAAAAAGAAAGTGGAGATAGATATTACCCCTCCATGAGCAAGTGCAATCGCCATAAGTGCAGCAGCTTCCATAACCCATGATAAAGGATTCCACATAAATCCCAAAAATTTTAATATTTTATTTTCCTATAAAAGCAATAAATATTATTAAGCTCAAATTGCTATAATAACCGATAAGTGTTCAGTTGGTCTTGGACGAGACGGCCTCATAATGAGACTGTCAATTTGAGCCGATCCAATTTGCAAATGAAACAATTTGAGCATTTTTTTTAATTTTCTGGACATTTTTCAATTTCAATTTTAAAGGTATTAATTTTCAAAATTGACACCTTTAAGGTCAAAATTGATAAATGCCCAGAAAATTAAAATGTTGTTACACGCACAAATTGGACAGATCTAAATTGACGGTCTCATAATAATACCGTCTCGTCAAAGTTTTTGTGAGAAGTATTTTTATTTTTTTATTTAGGGTTTTATTATATTAATTCCTTTTGGAAACTAACCTTTTTCTCCTCAAGTTTGTTGGGTCCATAAACTGATAGTCTTTGTTCAGCCTCTTGGGTACTTAACCCTTTTTTTGTACATCTAAGAGTATCAAATACTTCTTCCATGGGTACTTTTCCCTACATTTATAATGCACACAAAACAAAATTTTAACATATAATTAATCTAAAATATTTAGTAGCAAATTTAAAAACTTCAACATTAACAAATAAAATCACCCAATTCGCCTTTTTATGTCTGATTTAGAAAAATTAAGCTTAAACATTATGAAAAATCGGAAAATCTTTTATTTTTTCTTCAATTTAATACGTTTAGACATAACACAAAAAATAACTGAATTCAACTTTTTATGTCATTTTTTAACATGATATAAAATGCTTAAAATCCTAATTTACATTGAATTATATTGTAGTAAACTAGTAATATATACAAAAAATTAAAAACATTATTGATAAAATATGACAAATTATATAGATAAAATAGCAGAAAGAGTAAATTAGTACCAAATCAACATGTTGAATGTCTTCAGGAGGGGGCACCAATTTGTTTTCCTCCATGATTGATTAATTTTCCGAACTTTCTCTACCTACAAGTTTTTTTTATAATATGAAGTATAATATAAAAAATGAATAGTGAAAATGTATCTAAAAGAAAAATTAATGCCTCTTTTACTATAATATGTCATAAAATATAATCCCTCCGTTTTCTAATGCTCTTCCCGTTTACTTTTTGCATAGTTTTCAAAGTAAATTTTGAGTCTTAATATCTCTAAATGCGCATCGACAAATAAGTATTTCAACAAACCAAGAAAAGTTAGAATATATATATATATATATATATATATATATATATATATATATATATATATATATATATATATATATATATATATATATGTATATATATATGTATATATATATGTATATATATATATATATATATGTATATATATATATATATATGTATATATATATATATATATGTATATATATATATATATATGTATATATATATATATATATATATATATATATATATATATATATATATATATATATATATGTATGTATGTATGTATGTATGTATGTATGTATATGTATGTATGTATGTATGTATGTATGTATATATATATATATATATATATATATATATATATATATATATATATATATATATATATATATATATATATATATTCATAAAATTTATAGTACATACATTTTTTTCTTTAATTTTGATGATTTAAAAGCTCACCCATTATTAGGAAAACTAATACGGAAATTAATTAAGTTCCCATTAATCTCAAAGAATTTGTAAAGCAAATGTAACCGAAAAAGAAACTTAATGGGAGTAACATGTAAATGCAATTGTATTCCAGTAATTCAATACTTTGCAATATTTATTTACTACAAATGTGAAATGTCATCCCTTTAAATTTTTTATTTCTTGAAGAACAATAAAGATACAATAAATTATTGAATTATACAGAAAAGTAGAAATTGATAGAATTTACCTGAAATTGAGAAATACTAAGAAAAATAATTTCTTAGCACAAACATGAAGCAAATGAACCTAAAAGAAGATGAGAATTAGTTAAATCCCACCCTTCAAAAAAACATTTTTCTTTTTTGAGATGGAATACATTGATAGATATTTATGCTCCATAAATTTGAAACATTCATCAACAAATCACAACTATTATTGAATTACACAACTTCTATTTTTTTTTATATTATATGAATATGGAATATTAAAATTGAAATAAATAAATAAAAATAACTATCATTAGAATTTGAAAGATAATGTAACAGATTAGCCGGCCCACTAAACCCACGTCAAGGGGCACTCTTTTCATGTAGATTGAACAAATCCTTATTTGGTGCTTTGAAAAGTATAATTAGAAATAGGAATTAAACTAACTAAATAATAAATGTATACTAAATTTATTAAAATGCCCTTAGAATTCCGATTTCGTAATTCCAAAAGACATATATTTAATTGGTATATTCGGTAAATGTAGTTATTTTTTAATGATTTTTGCTTTTGGCTTTATGGCCCACGTTTTCTTAAATAAACAACCAACAACCAACAACCAACCAACAATAGGTGTATATTAAACATCATAATAGTAGATTAAAAAATGCAAATCGACCAATAATTATAGCTGATCAAACAAGCCAAAAGCTCTAACTAACTTTATTTGCAAAACATACCTTTAGCTTTTTCATCAGTTTTGTGCTTTTTGACTTATATTTTCTAAGATATGTAGCCAATAACAAATAACTAATTATACCAAAAATCTCTTCAACAAAATGGTTTGTAGCTAGCAAAAAAGCCAATGCAACTAGCTAGTTAAACAGGTTAACTAACCAACCAACAACCAATTATAAAACACTCCTAAATAATTAGTCGATCAAAAGTTGTTGGCAAAACTTTCACTTGCATGTCATACGTAAAAATGACAACTTTTGAGTAAAAACTATGTAAAACCTACCTTAAAATGCTATTTACCATGAGCATTATGTGTTGCCTAATTTAAAAGCTCAAAGCTATCAGAAACTATGTAAAACAACTTTAAAAATTATGTTGAGCACGTCCATTATTGGCCCATTGATACTCTTGAGAGGCTTCTTAAAAAGAAAATTTGAAAAAAATAAGATTTTTTAATAATTTTAATAAAAAAAAAAGATTCGGTAAAATTTTATTCCCAAAATAAGCGTCTTTGGCCCCAAAGGTAGGCTCGGTATGTAATCGCTGTTACTAACAGCGAGTATAAAAAAATGGTCAAAATTTTAGTCAAGCTATATGTCGCTGTTACTAACAGTGAAATAAGACTTACAGCGACTAGTTTTGCCCGACAATTTTAATGGATTAGCAAGCCTGAAGCAGTTGAGAATATCATTTTACGGATCCATGAATCACTCTTCCATAACGAAAGTCTGCGATGTTTGAGATTCGTTAATGGGGAAAGCATACCTCTTTCTTTGGTAGAGGTACTAACACGAGCTACTTCTTTTTACTTAGACCATCATCTCAGCATCTGCTATCTATCTCAATTTGGGATTGAATGCTTTAATGGCTTGAAGATCTGCATAATACAAGGTTGTCCAGAGCTCGAAGGAATTTTAGACTGTCGGGAACAAGGAAGAGAATTTCTTCCTCAGCTACAGCGATTTGACCATTGACCAGTCAAAGCGTTAACAGCGACATATAGCTTGACTAAAATTTTGACCATTTCTTTATACTCGCTGTTAGTAACAGCGACTACATACCGACTTTGGGGCCAAAGACGCTTATTTTGGGAATAAAGTTTTGCCGAAGCTTATTTTTTGATTAAAGTTATTAAAAATCTTATTTTTTTCAATGTTTCTCTTAAAAATTGGAATCTTGTGGAATATTCATATTCTTCATGTTCTATAGACTTATATTTTGAATTTTCCCTTTCATAATACTTTCTCCGTTCTTTAATATTCTTTCCGTTTGGAGTATTTTACTTAAGAAGAGAGAAACTTGATTATGGTTTTTGAGACATATTTAGAAGATAAAATGTATTTTTGTGAAATCTCATTAGATTCGTCTTAATATATATTTTTTTTATTATGTATTTTTTTTTTATTTTTTTATCATGCATATTTAAAGATGTTAAGGCTTATAATTTTCTTTAAATATTGGCAGAAAATACACGAGTAGAACAAAAAAGAAACAAAGTGAGTAATACTTATAAGGAAATTTTCATGATTTTTGACCTACTGAACCATTATGTTTTAATTTTTGGCCCATCCCCTCACCTCAAGTTGTATTTCCCACTAATTTTGAGTATCTTGACTCCATCCCATTAGGGTCTCAAGTCGGGCTCAGTTTTGATCAGAGTTAACTCTAACGACCCATTTGGTTAGTGATACTAAATGGTGGTATTGAGAATGATTTATAGTGTAAAATTTCATCAAAAGTTTTATATCATTCCCATGGTAATGAAACTTTGATCACAAAAAAGTTTTTTTGTTTACAAATTTTCATTACCACCTAATACCACCTCTCCCAATGGTAATACATTGGAATGAATTTTATGAAGAAATTGAGATGATTAAAGTTCAACAAGCATGACCATCAAGTTAACCAAGAGATTTTTCAACCAAAATTACACTAATTTTACATTTTCATTGTCACCGTTTATTATCACCTACCAAACGGGCCGTAAGAGATTTGACCAAATCAAGCTTGAGGAGCCCGTGAGTTGTCTCATTGAAATTCTATAGTTGTGTTATTCCTGAGATAGAAATTTTGTGCAGTTCATTGCTAGCACAAAATATGTTTAAAACATCAGGCTTACATATCAACTCACAACTAATTGTTCAATTATTTCAATATGCATCTGCAAACTGGGAAATAACTCTGAAAAATAAGTATTCTCATAGACTTTGAGCTTTCCATTGCTCTTGTGCCCTTCACAAGCAAGTATTTGTCGAAATTTATCCTTCTCTTCACGTATCCAAGGTCGCCTTATGTCACTCCACTGCCTTGGAGTCCCATGAAGCACAAAACGGATGTATTTATCTCTCTCGATAAGTTGCTTGGCTATTCTCTCGATGACAGCACCATCAGTGAGATACGCACCCGGAGAATTCAAACCAACATCGACATAATGGAATTCGGTAATGCTATCCAGGAAGCTCTCTCTCGAGAATGGTACGATCTGGTTTTCTGTAGTTCCCGGGAAGCTCGTAGGTTTGGGTAGGTCCTCTGTGCATTTGATGTCCGAGTAGCCAAGCTCGGTCACTAGCTGATTAAGCACTACACCACCCTTGCTAAAACCGAGAATAATTGTTCTGGGAATACAAGAGGAAGCATGCTGTTTCGAAAGCTGGCCTTCTTCACGAGTGATGTGCTTTTCCCTCTGCAGACAATTTTCGTCGAGAAAATAAGTTAAGTTTTGGTAACAGAGCAGCATCACTAAGATTGTAAATGAACTAGCTAAGCCTAAAAATTAGAATGCCTTAGGGATTTGCAGCAAGCTAAAGTTTAATGATCTCATTAAATCATGATATTCAAGAATTTCTAGACAGTTGCAATGGTACGATCACAGGTACTGATTCAGATCATTGGATCGGGTCTCATTTCAAGTGTTAGAATTTGATCATTTCAGGTCTAGTTGCATACACAACTGACATGGTATATAGGATTTTATTTTTATTCTCGAACCATTTTCGAGTCAGGTTTGATTCTCTTCTGGTAGGTTCAATTTCGCCCCAGTTACGTACATACATACCAATCCATTAACAGTTTATTTAGTTCTATGGAGTGAATAATACAAAGTGGTCACGAGTTATAATTCTTCATGTGTATTGTGAACAGCATATCTAACATGAACTAACTGATCCTCATAGCTAAATTCTTTAGGTAATCTGTGAAAGACCATGATGCGTGAATAACATGCCGATAAATCGGTTAAGCATTATTCTACTGAAGTAAAATGAACAACAAAAAACCAGAGATAAAATACACAGTATGACCAGTTTTTGAAGTGCTAGAAACGCTCCCATAGTTCTGACTTTACGATCCTCATAGCTATAAATCTCGTTATGATGGGTTTTTGGACTAACATTCAATTCCAAACATCCAATGATGCTAAACAAAGAGTCTACCTTAGCCAAGCTAAACAGGCGACATTATGATTTCAAGGTCACATTGTAAGTTATTGTAAAATCGCAATCTCGAATCAGTCTTACAAGTCAGAAATTGGTCAAACTAAAATTCATCGAACACCTCAACTAAGGGACCAAAAGTGCAAAATTATAAGAGGAATTGGGGTGGTACAACCAAGAATATTTTTCAGAGATCTAATCATTATGTAGCCTACAGGGATATTTTGCTCAATACCTGCAGGATGGTTAACCCTGCAGAACGATAGCAATGGAAATGATGACGTGGCCGGAGACAACTGCAGTTATGCCAGAAAATCTGTCAACACTTGTATAAGGCAAGGCACCACACCTACCTCGTACCCTACCCATGTAGGTGTACTAAAAGACATATAGTAGGGACCATGGTGTAAGGATCAGCAAATCACCAAACGCCACATAGGCCTACAAAATATTCTATTTCTGTCTCCACTGATCCCGAGAAAGATTCCATTTAAGGTAAAAGCCTAAACTGCCATTAGGGTTTTGGGGATCTCTCCTAAGGCCCATCACTATAAATATACGATGCCATGTATCGCCAAAGGCAAGGACAACTTTTTACAGTGAAACCCAAGTATTATTCTCTCACGAAAGGACAGCTCACATTCCTTACAAGCTTTATCAACAATCTTTTCACAACCTTTACTGACTTAATCATTGGAGGAGGACCCCCGGAGGACCCTTCTCCAACCCTCGTTTGTTACCTTGTGCAGCAATACAAAGTGAAACGACCGGAAAAGCAACTCAGACCTCCCCAGAAGTTCATATCCATTGTGAACTTTAAAAGGCATTCTCTTCAACTTTGCTGAGAGTGTTGATTGTTCTCTCCTCAGCCGGAAAAATTTGGTGCTAGAAGGAGGGCTTAGAGTTCTTTCTAGCTACGTTTCACCTAATTTCCAAACAAACCACAAACTTTACCCAAAAATGAACAACCCAAAACAAACCCTAAGAAATGTATATTCGGAATCAGATATGGAAAGTTCTTGGGATTCATGATGTCACATAGAGGCATAGACGCGAACCCAGCCAAAGTACAAGTTGTCCTGGATTTAGCAGAACCGAAGTCTAAGAAAGATGTGATGAGACTCACCGGGAGAATGGCAGCTCTCTCCAGATTCATAGCTTAATCAGCTGAGAAATCTTTGCCCTTTTTCAAAGTGCTCAGAAGGAATAAGAACTTCTTTCGGGAAGATGTGCAGAAGAAAGCTTTCCAGGAACTGAAAAATCATCTTCATGGCCTGCCTACCCTGGCAAGGCCTGTTATAGGCGAGACGTTGTACTCGTATACTGCTGCCAGCCAAACAACCGTAAGCACAGCACTAGTCAGAGAGGAAGGAAATGTACAACAACTGATATATTTTGTAAGCAAGATCCTGCTAGATGCTGAAACCCGATATTCCCTAATCGAAAAAACAACCTATGCTGTTGTGGTGGCTGTGAGGAAACTCAAGCCTTACTTTGATGCCCACCAAGTGATCGTGCTAACTGATCTACCACTGGAAAAATCTCTTGACAAGATAGAGAGGTCAGGGAGATTGGCCAAATGGGCTATTAAATTGAATGGATACAAGATAAAGTATCAGGCAAGGACTGCTATCAAAGGACAAGCCTTAGCAGATATATTTGCAGAGTGCACCAACAGCCCCGAATTGAGAAAAGATGCTCCAATTTGGTAGCTGCTCACAGATGGTTCTTCAAGAAATGTAGGGGCTGGGGCTGGAGTTGTTCTGATCTCTCCAGAAGGAAAAACCATAGAATACGCTCTAAAATTTTAATTTAGAGCTACAAATAACGAAGCTGAGTATGAAGCAGCAATTGCAAGCCTGCAACTCTGTAGAGCTCTAGAAGCCAAACATGTCAGGTTAAGAATGGATTCCAAGTTGGTAGTTAATCAGATCCTGGGAGAATACAAAGCCAGAGAGCCTTCAATGCAGAAATACTTGGCGAAAATCAAAAGCCTAATTGCACTCTTTGAAGGCTTTGAGGTGGAAAGACTCCCCAGGTCACAAAATGAGCAGGCTGATGCGCTTTCTAAATTAGGAAGTGCTAGTCAGCACGAAATGAAGAGATCTGTTCTTGTAGAGGTGAAACCCCAAAGCGCAATTGATAAAGATGCCACTTCGGTCTTTGCCCTCACAGACATAATCTTCCCTCATGGATGGAAGAGATGTTGAGATACAAGGAAGAGGGCGCGCTGCCTGAAGATCCCACCAAGGCCAAAAAGATAAAAACCTGGCAACACAGTCACAATCATCAATAATGAGCTGTATAAAGTAGCCAAGAGTGGTCCCTTGCTGAAATGTGTTACCCCTGAAGAGGCAGAATACATCATGAGGGAGATTCATGAAGGAGTCTGCGGTTACCACCAGGGTGCAAGATCTCTGGCCCACAGAGCTTTCAGCGCGAGGTACTATTGGCCAAACACCCTTTCAGATGGAAAAAAAGTGGTGGAGAAATGTGAAAAATGCCAAAAATTTGGCCCTAGCATCAACACACCTTCCAATGAGCTGAAATTCATCCATAACCCAATTCCTTTTGCTCTATGAGGCCTAGACCTCTTGGGGCCATTTCCTGTGGCTCCAGGAGGGGTTAGGTCCCTCATAGTAGGTGTGGATTATTTTACTAAGTGGGTGGAGGCAGGAACCTCTGGCTATGATCACTTCCAGAAAAGTTGAGAAATTCATATGGCAGCACATCATCACCAGATTTGGATTACCTATTGTCCTGACAATGGATAATGGAAAACAGTTTGACTGTGGCCCCTTAAGAGAATATCTCAGTGACTTCAAGATCAATGTTGCGTACTCATCAGTCTGCACTCCCCAATGCAATGGCCAAGCAGAAGCAACTAACAAGCAGATCCTGAATGGGTTAAAGAAAAAGCTCGATGAAGCAAAGGGTAGGTGGTCTGAAGTCCTGTACGATGTACTATGGTCGCTTAGAACTACTCCCAAAGAGGCAACAAGACAGACCCCTTTTAGACTGGTATATGGAACAGAGGCCCTACTTCCTGTGGAACTTGTTGAGAAGGTACGAGAGGTAGCTGCTCTGAAAAATGGAAGCTTACTAAAACAGGGTGGCCAGGCTCTACAACAGGAAAGTTAGAGAGAGAACCTTTCAAGTTGGAGATCTGGTCCTGAGATATGCCCAAGCTGCCCAGATTCGAGACCATGGAAATCTTTCTGAAACATGGGAAGGTCCCTACGTTGTAACTCAAGTCTTAGGTCATGGGGCTTATAAGCTGAAAAAGCCTAGACAAGAAGAATTCAGGCACAATTGGAAATCTAAGGTCTTAAAGAAATACTATGTGTAACTCTATTGTAATCTAGATTTTCTTCTTGTAATGAATGTAACCTTTCAATGAATCAAACTGATTTCCAACATGTTTAATATTACTGAAAATACTAGTACAACCTGCGGATCCATTCTAACCCTGAGAATCTAAGGATAAAAGTCAAGGATGTTGTTCAACAGGAGATCCGAGTTAATGAAACCTATTACCTTAACCTTGAAAACAAAAGCTTTTCAGGTAAGAAAGATGCTAAGGTCCTGATTGTCATCAGACCAGTTCAACGCCTAAAGTTCAAAGTAATTCTGGCTCATTTTTCTTGGGACAAACACATAACAGGAAAGCTACTTAATGCCCTGATAAGATAGTTCCTTGTCCCAAACAGGTTTTCGCCATCCTTGGGTCAAGCATCTCTACAGGAAAGTTATTCTAAGTATCCTGAAGAGAATGTCTTAGAATCCAAACAGTAAAGGCTAATAATCCTTAGGTCAACACCCTTCAGGACAAATCTGTTACACCCTGAAGAGGCTGTTCCAGATCCCAAACAGATAAAAAACAATTTCGAACACCTTACATTTCTAAAATAACTAATCATTTTACAAATCAAATGAAATAGAGAATCAAACACTAGTCCAACCTGCTTAGATTACAACTCTATAAATTCCAGTTAACATACCAAGGTTATACTTCCAGAAGGAGACAGTAAGTATGAACAACTACAAAACTAGCTCATACCCTTTAGCCTAAGCTAAAGCACATGAGCTAGAGGGCATACATTGGCATCAGAATAGTACTGCCTACAAGAATACAGCAACATAAACAAAAGAATAAAGACTTGAAAGACAGTATGGAGACCAAAAATCTAAAGTTCCCATTTACATTTCTTCAAAAATTACAGTATACAAATTTACAAGAGGCAGATACATAATAGCCAGACAAAAAATTAATATCTACAATAGAAAATACAGCAAAGGAGAAGCTAAAACGCTGAAGCAGCAGGAAGCTCGTCATTTAGAAGGAGGAGCAGAGGCAGGACTTGAAGAGGCCGACTTCTAAGACGGGAACTCTTCTCCTAGGGTTTGAAGAAGAGGGTCACTTTTTCTGAGCTGATTTACTTTACACTCAATCTTGGGGGCCTGGAGATGTCGCCTTACTGCACTCCAGTCAAAGTCAGGGTATGAATGAAATAGGCAGTTAGCATCATGACCCTGGCTTTGACAACAACATCTTTCTGGTAGTAGGAGGCAACTTTAGCAATCTGCTCCTTATGATTTTTATGTGCAAGCTCAAGAGCAGATCGAGCTGTAGAAAGTTCCTCCCTGGCACCATCCATCCCAGAAAGACGCAGCTGATACCCCTTACATTGCTCCTGGAGTTCAGCAACCCTCATCTCAGCATGATCAACTCTAGCAAGAGCATCCTTGAAAACTTAAGTGGAAGCACGGACACATGCGGGGAATGTTGAAAAAGTCCCCCCCCCCCCCCCCCCCCCCACAAGAGGAGGAGGTCCAATGGCTTTAACTAAGTCCTGCACAGCCTTGAGTTGGTACTGGAGCTGATCTTTGAGTCCAGCAATGGTTTTATCCTTGGCTGCAAGCTCCGACTCCAGAATGACATTTTAGCTCATCAACCTCCTTGGCCTTGGCAGACAGAAAAGGCGAGGACTCTTGTAGTTGTCTCTTCAGAGCCACAAGTTGAGACTCTGCAGTAGCTTGGTCCCACCTTTGAGTGGACAGGTCGTTTGTGAGACGCTGCACCTCTACCCTGACACCCTCCAACTCTGCCTCATTCCTCTCCCTCTGCTAACTCGCCTCCAGCCTGATTTGGGAGCAGGTCGCTTCAAAATGGCAGCATCTGCTCACCTGCTGCTCTTTTTCTTTAAGAGCCTCTTCTAAGAGAGCAGCACGCACAACCTCCAACTCAGCGCTAAGCTTAGCCTAAGCTTTATCCTTAGCAGCATTTTCAGCGCCCAGCTTCGCAAGAGCTTCGTCCTTGGCAGCAGCCTGAACCTCAAGATCTTTGACCTTCTGTGTAAGCTCAGGAGGGGCTACTGCCTCAGAAAGCTTCTTTTTCAGCTCCTTAGCCTCCTCAACTAAGGGAAACCTGGACTTTAAGGTATTGGGTTTCCCTAAGCTGGAGGGCAACCTGAGTCCGAAGGTTCCTGACCCTGGACTCATTGAGCTTCCTAAGTAGGCGCAACCGTTCAGCGTGAACGGCTGTGGCTACTCAGAAGAGTCTGTAGGACAGAACACACTTAAGTCAGGAACAAATATCAAAACAAAGGGAATGTAAATTGGCAAAAGATAAAAAAGATACCTGTTTAATAGCATTTTCAATCTGACTTAGAGAGAGGGCCATCGTCACCTCCTCTCCTTCAGTCACCAGGAGCCCAATGGGCTCATAAGCCTCCTCTTCAGAAGGATTGGACCTCAAGAGGGAGGCAACTTCCTCATCAGTGACAGGCTTGGCCACTGACGAAGTGCCTGTATCCCGCCTCGAGTCCAAATACATCCTCACTGAGAAAAGAGAAAATCAACATAAGAAAAGTGACCATTCACAGAGAAGTATTCTTTAATTAAAGCCAAGTCACATACCAAAGCGAAGAGGAGAAGGAAGCGAAGGAGGCCTCTGGTACGCCACAGTCGGAGCCTTACCCTTACCCCTTCGACGGGTAGTCCTAGCTGGAACAGGGGCAGGAGTGTCAGCAGTGACCTGCGTCGCAGGGACCTCAAGTGAGGTTACCACAACTTCAGGAATGGCAGCTTCAGTAGCCATATCATCCACTGTGGCTTCCCCTAACTCAACGACTGGCTCAGCTACTACAATAGGAACTGTGCAACCACACAAAGAAAAGAGATTCAATCCTGAAAACATCAGGAAAAAAAAAGGTAGACATAAGTCTTACACACGTTTTACGAGCCTGCAGTAGCCAAGTCAGGATAGAGGAACCCTTCAGCAATCGTCGTCTGATACGTCGACGAAAGAATCGAAGTTGGTGAACTCGTGGTCAAGGAAGATGCACTTCCCTGAATCAAAGACCTCGACAGAAAGGACCCCACCTCCGGTCTTAACCTCAGATGCTACCTCCAGGGGAGCCGATTCCTCGACCGATAGGGGAACTGAGTCAACCGGGGCCTCGGCTGCACCTATTGTAGCTTCCGTCACCCCTATGAAAGAAAGGATAGTAAGGAAGAAGCCAATTTCCTACTTAATCGAGGAAAAGAATCAAAAGGTATTACGAACAGATAAAGTAAGCCTGCAAAACCCTGTTACCTGAAGAGGCAGGATCAGAAACAGCAGTTGATGAGTGGTCACGCCTTCGCTTGACCCGATGCTCCTGAGAGGGATCGACAGAAAGGGGAGGCGCAACCACAGAAGCACGAGGATTCTCCCTCTGTTTCCTCTTCTTCCTCACCCCCGCCAAGGGCAAGCCCTCAAAAAGGAGCCACCTCCCTGGATACAGGGGCTGTGGATGGAAGAGCCCCAAAAGAAGACACCCTCTGACCCTCCCTAGGCGGAGGAGGAGGAAGAGCTGAAACCGCCGGAGCAGGATACCTCAACCCTTCTCTCTTTGGTTTCGTTAGAAACTCCTAAGAGAAAAGGTTGAAGTCAGGATGCACCCAAGCAGGCACATCGTTGAATTTACTCTGGAAGTGGGGGACCCTACTCACTCCGCAGAGCTGACGGTGCTTAACAGGGGGCACCACCTGATCAATATCAAAGGAGGCAACCGCCCTGTATCCCATCAGAGGGTCTTGGTAATAGTCATCAGCAAGACGCTGATGGAAGTCAGCCACGGTCACTTGGGCTGGGGCCTTAGAAATCTGGTCCCAGAGCTGGTAGTCATTGGATAACCTCCTCTTCCCATCCCCAGGACACTCTGGAGGACCCGGCCTGAAGAAGTCCCCAGAAGGGGTTATACCCAAGTTGGTATAATGAACCTGACCCCCGAATTCTGCCAGAAAATAACATGCAAGAAGAATGAGCGAAGATCAAAAAACATTAGAAACACACTCAAGCAGAGTTAGTCATGATTACCAGAGGTCAGGAAGGTTGACATCCCCACCAGGTACAAAGCTAGCTCCCTACGTAGCACGACCTCGTGGCAGAGCCACTTGTGGTCGTACTCCAGCCTAGTGAACTCGTTTGTCCACCTCTGAAAGTGGAGAAAGGCGTACCTCTCCAAGCGAGTCAGTTTCTTGACTTCATCCATTATTAGAGGAGGATGAAGTACAGGAGTAGTCCAGTAGACGGAAGGTTGTAGCGGTAGGGATGGTCCGTTGTAGGAGGGACCCTCACCCACACCGTCCTGTCGAATTAATACTTCAAGTCGGACAAATCAGGGACGACCACCGTCACCTCGTTCACTACCTTTGCCGAGTAGTAAGGCTTGTTACCCCCCTGCTCAATCTTGAACACAGATCGAAACAGATCCAGGGTCAAAGGATAACCCATAAACTCACAATGCCAGATGAAAGAAATAATTTTCCTCACAGCTTGAGGCATCAGCTGGTTCAAAGACAACTGGTAAAAACAAAAAACCTTATGTAGAAACCAATGCATGGGGAAGCGTAACCCAAAGACGAAATGATACAAGTTTATGGGAATGTAAACGTCAGTAGACGAAGAGGTGGTAACAATAAATTGGTGAGCCTGCATGCCAGGTTCTCTTAAACGACACTAGTACCCTTGTTCACGGGATAAACGAAATCTATCCTCTATAACAAACTGTAAACGCCCCTCCACCATGATATCCAAAACCTTCTCAAAAAGAGTAGATTGAAGCAACTTACCCTCAGACTCGTCTACATCCGAAATGTTAAAAGTCATTGAGGCCTCAGCAGAAAGATCCAAAGAAGCTGAAGCCGGGAAAGCATCGTCCCAATATAGATGCTCCCATTCAGCATGTACCCAACCGGGAGGAGCCCTATCTGGGAGCCCAACCCTATTCGCCAAAGGAAACGGGTGACGATCTTGGTTGTCCGATTTGTTCAAATGAAAGTCAAATGTTAGGTCAGTATCAGTAGTCATTTTCCTCCTACCCATATTTTCAAGAAAAAGCAAAGACAAAGAGAGTCAACTAAGCAATACGATCAGAGAGCATCATAGAGATGGCAAAATCGCAAACAACAGAAATTCAAAGAGTTTACTTGAAGAAGAAAGAGAAGTTTAAGAGTCGAGAAAGTTTTTGAAGTGGAAAACCAAGGGGTATTTATAGATTTCTCAATAAATGCATCAACCATAACTATTGAGAAAATGAACGGCCATAATTAAAAGAAATTTGAAATTGTTGAAGTAAAGAAAAGCAAATGGGCGGGAAAATGAAACAGTACAGCGCAAGTAGCACCACACGTCCATACAGGATTTAATTTGCAGAAAATCAAGAAAAATCCACCAAACGCGTGTCGAAACGTCCCCAACAAGCTTAAAATTTTGTCACAAGTTAAATTACGAAAAGGGGCAACATTAAATGCTGTCACATCTATACCCCCATTTCCCAAGATAAATATTACCAAAGCCAAGCAACCTAAAAATTCATCAAGCCATGACATAACGATCATATGGAGCTGCAAATATCGTCCTGAAAAACAACACCCTGCAAATACTGTCCTGAAACACGACACCCTGCAAATATCATCCTGAAATACAACACCCTGAAACCACAAGCCAAGAGAACAGAAATATATGAAGAACCCACCCTGAAGATACAAACCTGACACAAATGCGAGCATGTGTAGTCCATGTCCTTTAGCATGTCTGTTAAATAACATGGACTAGAGGGCATGTATAGGGATAGGGCCATCACACAAGTAAAGAAATGTAAATTTTCTTTCCAAAAACCCGCAGAAATAGGCACCCCAACTCTGAAGAGCACTCTAAGAGGAGCATAAACCAGAATCAGACCTGTTGACTCCTTCTGTCATGACTCAACAGCCCTGAGGGGCAAATTGTATGTGCTGGAACATGACCCTTAGTCCTAAGACCCTGAAAGAGGAGAAACCCCAATCACCACCATGAACGAAGGACAGGACGAAGCAACCAAGACCCCTTTCAGAGGTCCTGGCTCCCTGAGAAGGACGACTTAGCTCCCTGGAGGACTAAAATTACTCCTCAGCTAAGATTTAGGACAACAAGACTTATAGAAGCAACAGGGTCATATCAAAAGGGCCCTAACAGAGAAACAAGAATATAAATACCTGCAGGATGGTTAACCCTGCAGAACGATAGTAATGGAAATGATGACGTGGCAGGAGACAACTGCAGTTATGCTCAGAAAAGCTGTCAACACTTGTGTAAGGCAAGGCACCACACCTACCTCGTACCCTACCCATGTAGGTGTACTAAAAGACAGATAGTAGGGACCATGGTGTAAGGATCAGCAAATCATCAAACGCCACATAGGCCTATAAAATATTCCATTTCTGTCTCCACTGATCCCGAGAAAGATTCCATTTAAGGTAAAAGCCTAAACTGCCATTAGGGTTTTGGGGATCTCTCCTAAGGCCCACTACTATAAATATACGATGCCATGCATCGCCAAAAGTAAGGACAACTTTTTACACTGAAACCCAAGCATTATTCTCTCACGAAAAGACAGCTCACATTCCTTACAAGCTCTATCAGCAATCTTTTCAGCACCTTTACTAACTTAATCATCGGAGAAGGACCCCCGGAGGACCCTTCTCCCGCCCTCGTTTGTTACCTTGAGCAGGAATACAAAGTGAAACGACCGGAAAAGCAACTCAGACCTCCCCAAAAGTTCATATCCATTGTGAACCTTAAAAGACATTCTCTTCAACTTTGCTGAGAGTGTTGATTGTTCTCTCCTCAGCCGGAACAGAACATATTGATATACCCATACACACACTTCTATTTTGGCATACCTATGGCACATACTTATGTAAGAAAGGTCTAAGATGAAACAACAATGCCAAAGCCTTGGTGTCTTAAGATGAACGAAAAGAAAAGAGAAAGCACGTTACGAAAGACATATCTTCCAATTAAAGGATTAAAGTTGGATGTCCCATGCGATAATCCCCTTATGTAATCTACAAATTGACAATATGAGAACCTTGAAAAGTTGTATACACTTCCTGCAGTTTCACCAGAGCTATTTTAAAGCACTGGCAGGAAAACTAAAATAAATTGCAGTAAATTTCTAGGTACATGGAAACTTTCGAAATGTGAATATAATTTGCACCTTCTAATCCACCAAGTGTCAACTATTTTCATTTATACTTCTATAAAAATTTACTGTCCACAAGTAAACCCCAGTCCAGAAAAGAATTTTCATTTTAGATGAATACCCCCACAAGAGAAGCCTTGAGTACCAGTTCAAGTGTCGCTTTGTGACTTAAGGTCATGGGTTCGAGTATTGAAACCAACCTCATGCAGAAATGCATGGTAACCTATGGTGGGAACCATCCCCGGACCCTTGTAGGGACGCGTTGTGAACCAGGCTTCCCATGTAGGATGAATACTCTCACCCCAAAATCCTAGAGGTGTCTAATTATCTACGCAAAAAACCCAGTCAATGCTGCTCATCAAAACAAAATTCAGCTTATTTAGTATAGGTTCAGGCGAAATTGTGAGAGTCCTAAAATTTCAGCACTGACATTAATGTTTCTGGATTTTTCATCCCTGCTTCATTAAACACAATGTCAACTGACCCACAGCACATTTCCGTTATGCTTCATCACTAGTTACGCAAGTAAGTACAACAAACACAACCAGCTGACAAAGGTAAGGAAATGATATACCAGCCTTCAACTGTTTTCTGAGGAACTTAACTCCATGGCTTAAAAATCTCTTAAATACTGAAAGCGCTACTAAAGCATTATACTGCTTAGATCTCTCAAATTTGAACCCCAATACCCGTAAAGCAATTATCGCAAACTAAGAAGAATTTAAAAGGTTGTCTAAATTTATTAGTTCTTTGAAAGGGTGTTGTATTTTCATCATAGTATTGCAATTTACAATCAAAAGTGGGGGAAATATTGTTTAACAAACAGAACATACCTCTTCAAGGAAATTCGATAAAAGGGTAACGACTGATGTGGATGCTGGAAATCCATTGTAATTATAGCGTTGTGGCTCCCCCCACTGATTAAGAGACTGAATAAATTCATTGTACACGGCAAAAGGGCCATTGAAAGTTGAGGCCTCAATCACCCATGCATTTACAGAAGCTCCGAATTTTGACACAAGAATCTCGGCTATATTTTGTATATTGGACAGCCTCTCGATCACTGGGTTTCCTGTCCCTTCAACTCGATCTCCAATGAAGAATATAACATTTGCTGTAGGCACCTGCATACCATATAAAAAAATTTATAGAAAAATTAGAACACGCATGGATAAGAGAAAGTATACAGGCACTTCCATTTTCAGCATTGTGTCATTCACCCAAAGTTACAATCTCTCAATGCGGGACACCAGTTTTCTATAATAGTGTGTATACATATTGCTATATTTCTGGTAAGATAACTTACAAGAAGTGCTTTTGACGGTGAAATACAGAGGGATGCGGCAATTTTACAGTTTGCAATGCCCTTTGGGAACAGAGGAACCTTCAAGATACCAGTCCAATGATCCATGAAGATCCACTAAGCGAGAGCTATTTCATTAAAGCCAGAAAGAAGATTGCAAGGACTAACAAAGTTCCTGCTGAAGACCAGACACTTGATTAAAAACCAGAAGCAGTGTATCTCAGGCAATTACTATTTCCCATAGAAGTAGCGGTCATTTCAAATCTAAAGCAATTTAGGGACTCAAATCTCTTAATAGGAAAAACAACCATGAGTGAAACTTAATAATTTTCTCCGCTTAATAATTTCAAAAGAAGTGGTTTTTTGTAGCTATACAACAAAAAGCTTCATGTATACTAAACAAGTGCAACTAATCCATTGGATTTGATTAGGAGAACCTCATCATACAGGAGACAGATTATGATGATTAATTTATTGGGTACTTGTGACTTAAAAGGAAAAATCAACGGACATATTGAAACAAAAAATAATAGTCATTGTTTGATAAAGGAAGCTTTTTCTAGTTTCCTCTCATCACTTTGTTGGATGGAGAGGCTTTTTCTAGTTATCTGTCATATCAAATAGCATATCATATAGGTGTGAATGATAGATTCTAATGAATACTAAATGACAAACCTTAAGTGGTAAAAGCACACCTGGGAGCGCAGAAGGTGCTAGAAAATGTTTCTTCATAAGTCTAGGTGAGACTCAAAGGGAGGTGCAACAAGAGGTGGGTTAATGTTGTGAGACCTACCCCCCTCCCGCCTTGTCTCATATTCAGTCTGAACAAGTTCTGCCATAGTTGATGGTTCAACTTAGACCAATTTCATGTATGTGGTCATACATTTATAGATGAAGTCAATTGCCTTAATAGTTTTTTCTCTTTGTTGCCTCTCCTCCATGGCTCCATCTTTCCATCAGTTTACCACTATGATCTCTATGAGCTACCACTAAAGCGATTCAACCTTTTTATCCTCTATATAGAAAATCTTTCTAGTAGAATTGCATCTACAGTGAGCAAGTGATATAGTCTTTTAGTATTATGGTGTGCCTAGCACGTAAGTTGTTAGTTAATTGCTAGTTAGTTAGTTAAATCAGTGTTGTTTGTTAATCAGTCATAGCATAAGTAGGCTGATTATCTCATTGTAATTGATCATCACAATAATAGTGTTATTCTCTTCTTAAGTCTTTTCTCTAAATTCATTCTCTCTCTCCTCCTCTCATCTTTGTTCTGATCTCAGGGCTCAGCGAGCCTCATTTGGGTTTCTCAGACATTTTTCCCCTCTCCCTTCTAGACCATACAGGCTACCCCTGTATCAACAAGCCCTTTAGAAACTCTTCCCCAAGCTAGAGAGACCAAGTTCAATTTCTCATCTCGTGTTCGTTAATGGCCTTCTCTTTGGAAAAGCAAACAATGAAACAGTTAACTCCATTCTAAATCATTCTCTGAGAATTCAAAAAAGAATCTAACCTTCTTTTAATATTCAAAATTAAAGCTTATGCTTCTCAAGAAATTGTTCCTCTTCATCTTAGTAGATTGCAAATTCACTAGGAATCCAAGTAATCAGATACTAAGGATCTTACCTGGGGGCTAAGGTTCCCCTATCAACCAATAGACCTTCCTTAAAAGCTGTCCAACCCTTAATTCAAAAGGTAAAAATTAGAATACCTGCTTGTAAACAAAGCTCCTCTCAAAAGTGGGATGCTTTGTCCAAATCACCGCCTATGTTAATTCCATCTCTTCGTACTCATCTAATTGCATAAGTTTTCCAAAATTCATCTCCATCAAGATGAATCAAATTGTTAGAGACTTATTTTGGGGTTCATCTAATTGCTAGGGAAACAAAGTGTTTCCAAACACGGTGGGGGAATTGGAATCAAATCAAATGTTATTGCATGCTATGTTTCTCCAATCAAGCTAGCCACACTATAGTATATCCCTAGCATCTAAAATTCACGGTCATGGTCTAGGTGTAAAAATACGATAGCAGTTGCGATCGCGGTAATGGAACGGTGATGTTGTAACAAGCGTGAAGAGGTTATCGTCACGCCTAAATCGAAACCATAAGATATCCCTTGATACACCCAAAAACACGCGTTTTTTACACCTTTACAACACGAGAAATATTAGTTTGTTTTATTTAAAAATCTTTACAACACAATTGATGCATTGTGATGCGACTCTGTTTTTACACTATGGGTACGGTTGCTGTAATGAAACAGTGATGCGGTAATGGGATGGATGTGATTATCATACCACCATATAAGGGTCAAAATCATGAGAATCCTTTACGCGATATGTTTACACCTTGATAGTGCAGTAATGTTACATACTTACATCAACAAATTTGAAAACCTTTACAACATAAACGATACAATATGACGCGTCCTTATTTTTGCACTATTATCTAAATTCTTTCCTGTAAAGTAAATAGAAAAGATCTCACTCTAAAACCATTCAAAAATGGCTCACAACTTCACATGTGGAAAACTATAGGAAGAATTCGAAATCATTTTGAAACCAAAATTTCTTGGAACTTCAACTTATCTTCCAAACTCTTTTTCATGTTTTGTCAACTGGGACCCAATGCGGGTCCATTTTGCCCTTCATCTAAGGCTCTGTTGTGTCGTTAGAGGAAAGGATTAATTTGTCAATTCCTTTAATTTAATGACTGAAATCTTTCTTTCTCCTTCTCCACGCCTCTCTTTTATAATATTCTTGTTGCTAAATCAAATCCATTTGTCATCTTTCAAAAGGGAAGTTTTTCAACTCCCAAGCCATCTATTTGTCTATCCACTCTTCAAATCACATTTGCCTCAATTCTGCCTACCCTAGGAATAAATTTGGAAGGTGTCGCGCCTACCTATGATGTCCATCTTTCTAGGGAAATTGCTAAGAAATCCCTCCGAACCAAAACTAATCTCTAGTTCTGCTTCATATCTCAAAATCTTGACCGTCCTCAGATGAGACAATACTCTACTATCACACTTACAATCAAAAGAAATTTGGTTACTTGTTTTGACTCCTACAAGCCAAAATGGTTAATTGGCTATTAGAGAAACTTCCATCCTCTTCTAAATGTAGATCATCCCTTCGAGTTGTTGGAGTAGTTTTGCTATTTGTCACTTATAGACTAGGACGAATAAAAAAATCAATGATATCCACCTCTAGAGGATAAAAGGTTTTACCAAGGCAACTCATTAGCCATCTCATTCTTCTTCTCTCTGCCATTAAGACATTAACCTATCCTATCCTACATCCTCTTACCCATAGCCCTCATTCTTTCATTTTCACAATCCAAGTAGATGCCTCCTAAAAATCATGAAATTCCTCATCCTTTCGTGGACCTTCTCTTAACGCTAGCATGGCTGAAATTATGGCCATTTATATTGGCCTATATATTGGCCTAACTATAAGGTTTGATGGACTTAAATGTAACCTCATATTCTAGTGACAGTTGATGATAGTTTAGTGTTATATATAAATTTTCATAGAGGTGTTTGATGAGGCAGGGCCTACATAAAGATTGTGACCCGCGCAATACAGCTTGACCTTTTATTTTTTTAAAAGGAGGCACGCTTTAAAAGGGTCAACAAATTTGTTTTATAAAGGATATATCCCAGATTAAAATAAATTCCATGATTGCAATTCCACAGTAAAAAGTGATCACGATTGACTGATTTATAATTCAAAATAGCTTATGTTCTCAAAATTTAATTGTGTTTATGTATCGAAACAAAAGGTGACAAAAAGAAGTGTGAAAAACTAGGAGCGTAAATTTCTACAATTAAATTACTGATTTGTATAAAAAGGAGTAGTTTATAAGTAAATTGTTTGAATAAAGATAACTTGAAGAATCTAGGTTAGAATAATATGCTAACAGGTTTTCATGGCAATGGTTTATCAAAAAAATATTTCAATTATACTCAAGCAAATTGACAGTAAAATATACTATCCTCAATGCAAGTTGATATAAAAAAAAATCCGTGAGTGTTTTAATTAAGGGCTATTAGATGAAATGAGTGAATATTTTCAATGCATAGTGTTATTCTGTTACTCCAACTAAAGCATAAGATATAAAACTTACTGAAATACACCATCAATACTATCAGACGAGGAAGTAAAGCTTAGTAATATAATGTTTCATAGTTTATTTTGTAAATAAACGAGGCATGTCTTGAACCGATCCAGCCCCACCCGCTAAGAAATCGCCCCAACCTGACTCAACCCATTGAGCACCTATATTTTCAATATAAGGAATTCCCATCAAGTGCAAGATGAAGGATATTCTTTGGCTTTTCATACATAACTTAAGTCTTCCTAGCTGATGCATTATGTTATAGGAATAATAGCATAATTCTGTTTTTACTGTTATTTTGTAACAGAATGCATTACTTTTTGTTGTTAGGCTGTTTGTAACTAACTCTACTATAAGTAGAGAGTCCTTTTTGCTTAAGAGACATAAGAATAATTACAATCTCTCTCTTATCTCTGAATTCTCCTCTTCTGTATCGTCTCTCTATTCTTTCCCTTATCTTCTCATTGTCTTAAATACAACATCTACTGTCCCAACTATCTGGTCTGTATCATTGGTATCAGAGCCAGCACGCTACCCACTCAATTACTCACGACAAGGAAGAAACTGGCTCCCATTACTAGAAAGCAGTCAAGCATGGAAGGAAGTGATTTAACTAAAACATCCTTGAAAGTACAATTGAAAAATATTGAACAAAGACTTCAAGAACAGATGCAGAAGATGATGAAGGGAATTAATCTGACAATTCAAGAATTAATGGATAGTCAGATGCATCAAGTGGTGCACAGCTAAGATGTCCTCAATCAAGATAATCGCAAGAATCAAGGTATGGTGCATAAACTTCATTGTCCTTCGTTTAATGGGAGTAATCCTAAGATATGGATCAAGAAATGTCGAAGATATTTTGCACTAAGTAATATCCCTGAGCAAGATAAAGTTAATATAGTATTCTTATACATGATTGGCATTGCAGAGACATAGGTATCTAGTTACATAGTTGTTAGGGAGTCTGTACCTTAGGATGAGTTTATTCTTGACTTAACAACAAGATTTAAGGATGAACAAGGAATTAGTGTAGTAGAACATTTCAATCACCTTAAACAAGTGAGCACATTGGAAGATTTCAGTAATAAGTTTGAAAACTTAAAATCTTTAATGTTGCAAGAAGGGCATGTACTTAGCAATGAATATATGTTGGAGAGTTTTATAGGAGGTTCAAAAGAAAGTGTTAAGCATTTTGTGAGAGCCTTAAACCCTTCCTCTATCAATGAAGCAATCAGAATAGAAAGATCACAAGAAGAGCATTTCAGACATTCTGTTTATAAGCTTGATAAATTTCATTAGAACCCAAATCAGCCTAAACCCTTGCAAACCTTACCATATCACTAAAATTCTAAACCCCCCTCTTTTACCCATTCCAAAGATATTTCTAAGAACCCCACAAACCCAAGCTATAACCCCTTACCAACCTAAAAAAACACCCCATTCACTCCTGCTGAAATAAGGCAACAAAAGATGGCTCAAGGCCTATGTTTCTTGTGTGATCAGAAAATATGATAAAAATCATAGATGTAGGTTCAAGGAGAACCAACTTTTCATGGTGGAGGTGGCTGGAATTGAAGAGGTGAATGAAGAAGAGGGTGAAACAGGAGAGGATTATGAAACAAAAGTGGGAGAGGTTATTGGAAATAATATATCAATCAATGCTTTGATTGGAAATCACTACTGTAATACTATGAGGGTGATTGGATCAGTAAAAAGGAAACCTATTCATATTTTCCTTGACACAGGAAGTACCCATAATTTTATGGACATGAGAATAATCAAAATCTTGGGTAAAGGAGTAGAGAAGATAGGTACCCGAGAGGTTAATGTTGCTAATGGAAACAAAATTTTATGTCAATACAGATGCAAAGAATTTTCTTGGGAAATGGATGGTGACTAATTCACAATTGATGTCCTGTTTACTTCTTTAGGAGCTTGTTACATGGTGTTAGGAGTGCGATGGTTTAGAACCTTGGGCTAGATAATGTGGGACTTTGAGCATCTCCATATAGAATTCGAATGGCAAGGAAAGATGAAGCTTTTTAAGGGTATACCCCCTTGTAGATTGAAGGTCAGGAAGAAACTACCTAGTAGCAAAATGATGCATACCTCAGCCCAACTATACTTAATTAGCATCACTGAACCAGAATGCACACCAAAAAACAAAAATCTACTTTCTTACCCTGAGCTTCAAGCCTTAAGAGACAAATATCAATCCCTTTTTTCTGAGCCTACTACCCTTCCATCCATTAGACCTGATTTTGATCATAGAATACAACTACAACCTAACACCCCTCCCATTGATATCAGACCATATACAGGGGAGGTTCTGAGCATGTCCAACATGTTCGACCGCACAGGGCCCCAAAAAATTGGGGGCCTTAATATTAAACTACATAGTATATGTTAAGTGTTTAAAGATATAAAGTTGTTAGAAAAATATTATAATTTTTAAAATTGCACTAGGTTTTTAAAGAATTTATCAATTTTTGCTCCGCTCCTGACCATATAGATACCCCCTCAAACAAAAAGACATTATTGAGTAGATACTGGATGAGATGCTATGCAAGCGTGTTATCAAACAAGCCATAGCCCCTTTGCTTCACCTCTAGTTTTGGTTGGGAAAAGAGATGGCACATAAAGGATTTGCATTGATTACAAAGAGTTGAATAAAAAAAATGTTAAGGACAAATTTCCTATACCTTTTATTGAGGAGTTAATTGATGAATTAGCAGGAGCAACAGTTTTTTCTAAGCTTGATTTAAGAGCAGGCTATCATCAATTGAGAGTTTGCCCAGAAGATGTTTTCAAAAATGCCTTTAAAACCCACGAGGGGCACTATGAGTTTTTAGTTATGCCTTTTAGCCTAACTAATGCACCCTCTTATTTTCAAAAGTGGATGAACTTTGTTTTCAAACCTTTTTTGAGAAAATATGTTCTGGTATTCTTTGATGACATTCTAATTTTTAATAAATCTTATCAGAACATTGGCGACATTTAGATGTTGTTTTTTTCTCTCATGCAACAACATCAAATGTTTGACAAGGACAACAAGTGTAGTTTTGTGCAGGACAAGGTGGAATATCTTGATCACTATATCTCTGGAGCAGGGGTACAAACTGATTCCAAGAAGGTGGGGAGTGGGAAAAATTGGCCTGTTCCTCAGATTGTTAAAGAGTTGAGGAGTTTCTTGGGACCTACAGTGTAATATAGGAGGTTTATCAGGAGATATGCTGCATTGTGTAGACCTCTGTATGATTTACTCAAAAAAGATGCTTTTTGTTGGAATGCCTCTACTCAGACTTCCTTTGAACATCTCAAGCTAGCCTTGTGTACTTCCCCAAACCTAGCCCTTCCTAATTTTTCACAATAATTTTTTGTGGAGACAAATGCTTCCCATCATTCTATTTGTGTTGTCTTGATGCAAAGTGGTCACCCTTTGGCCTACATTAGCAAGTCATTAGGGTCTAAATGGAGCAAGTTGTCTGTATGTGAAAAGGAGCTATTGGCTATTATGTATGCACTGTAGAAATGGGAACAATAACGTAGTGGCAATCATTTCCTTATGAGGACAGACCGAAAAAGTCTTAAGTGGCTTTTACAACAGAAGTTCCCTACCCCTTTTCGGCAGTTTTGGTTGTCTAAACTCATGGGGTTCCATTATGACATTGAATACAGAAGTGGGAAAACTAATGCAGCTACTGATGCCCTTTCTAGAGTCTCTGGGTCAGAGATTTTATACTTGGCTATATTCCTAGTATCCTCTACCTTACCCTTGGATAATAAGCTCTATTATCAGAAGGATAATAACTTGATCTCTATCATAGAGGAATTGCAGGATTTGACTAATTTTGCTGGCTTTCAGTTAAAAGAAGGTCTTCTAAGGAAGAAGGGAAAGATCATAGTGGGGGCTGATGCAATATTGAGACACAAGTTGATTAACTGGCAGCATAGTATCCCTTAGGGAGGACACTTTGGAAGGGACTTGACCACAAAAAGACTTTAGAACCATATCTCATGGAAAGGTATGAAAAGGGATGTTAGACAGTTTGTTAGGGAATGTACCATTTGCTAAGCTAACATATATGACTCATCACCATATCCTGGCCTTTTACAGCCTTTATCAATTCCTTCTTCTGTATGGGTTGATATTTCACTTGATTTTATTACAGGCTTTTACCAAAGTCTCATGGAAAAGAGGTGATCTTTTGTAGTGGTGGATAGATAAAGTAAATATGCCCATTTCATTTCCCTTGCCCACCCTTTTTCAACAGCCCAAGTAGCCCAAGCCTACCTTGACAATGTATTCAAACTACATGGGTGGCCTAAATCAATTTTTAGAGACAGGAATTCTATTTTCTTAAGGGCCTTTTGGAAAGCATCATTTTCTATCGTGGTACCGAGTTTCACATGTCCTCAACATATCATCCTCAGACTGATGGGCAAACAGAGGTAGTCAATAGGTGTCTTGAGACTTATTTGAGATGTATGTGTGAGGAAGATGAGAAGGATTGGACTTCATGGTGCCTTTGGCAGAATGGTGGTACAACACACATTTTCATACCTCTATACAACTTACACCTTATGAAGTAGTGTATAATCAATCTCTCCCTGTGCATCTCCCTTACTTGGCAGGTAAAGTTTGATGTTGAGGAGGATCAAAGTCTACAGAGGAGAGAAACCATGATAAATTAGATTAAGTTTCATCTCAGGAGAGCTCAGGATAGGATGACTAATCAAGCCAATAAACACATGAGTGATCGACATTTTAAAGTGGGGGATTGAGTTTGGCTTAAACTGTAACAACCCAGCTTACCGTTGACTGGGTAAATAGGGTCGTCACGGGGATTATTTCCCAAGTAACTTAAATCATATCCCAAAACCTGGGCAAAGGAATCACCAGCTCTATAACGAATCCATCACAGCTAAATCTCAAACCAAATATTTAATCTAAACATAAAGTAACCATACAACTCACTACGAGTCCATTATAATCAACATAATCAGAACTAATCAGAACTAATATACATTAAACAAATTCCTAATACAAACTATAAGCTTCCACGGCCTCAGCTCAAAAGGACATCCTTAGCACTCTCATCAACATTGCTAACCCGATTATTCCCGACCGGATCCGATCTGTAATCAGCTAAAAGATGGAAACAACAAGGAATCAGATTAAACTGAGTGAGAAGCAACAATCCAAAACAATTAAACACAACAATTCAAAACGATGGTTTAAAAGCAACATCAGTTTCCTAGATCTATGTGCGCACAGGGAGTCTAGTTGAGAGGAACATCCATAGCTCTAAGGCTATGTCACTCTCGGGTGAAGCTAGTCAATATCTCAATGACAATTCGCTTCAAAAACAGGGAGTAGGGAACCATGTTCCTCAACTCCGTCAATGACCAGCTCGCAAGCCCGATCCATTGACCATATCAATATCAGCATAATCATTCATAAACATTTATCACATTCATATAAATTTCACAAACTTTAAATAAACATTTTACAAATGGTAGCCTAGCCAGACCCCTTTTTAAGGGACTGTTACCCCGCGATTACTAGAAGGGCTCTTCGATAAAGTCGCCTCCTGAAGCATAACAAATATATAGCATCACAACAAAGTATACGGTACTACGACTAGGTTCATATAGTTTATTGCGTCTCATCCTAAGAACGCATCTTTGTTCTATCTTCTTTTCTAATATTTTTTTCCCATTTCAGAGATTTCGCAAGCTCTACTCCAATTCAAACACTTTCATATCTATCTAGACTTAAAACCAAGAAACTAAGCAAGATTAACGAACTATCCAAAGAGAAGGACTCAGCTAATTTATCCATTCAGCTGATAATTTCCACACAAACCCTAGATACTTTCAAGATCAACCAATCAATCAACATTTAACCATCACCATAATTGAAAAAGGTCAATACTACATCCAGGGACACTGAACTAATCACAACTATATCATTCAAATAATCTACTACCAAGATCCTAATCCACACTTAAATTCTCATCATCACATAACTAACTAATACACATTTCCCATAATTTCCCAATTAATAACTCAATATCTTATACCCAGCTAATAATCTCAATCAACATAACTCATTCAATTAGTTAATATAAACTCAAGATTCATCAAAATTAGAGCTTAATACATGGTAAAGGAGCACGCTAATGAAAGTATGCCAATGAAATCAATCTCATATGAATTGAACATCAACACTGAGAAAACAGTGAAAAGAAATCAAGAAGGGTTTGCCTTCTGTTTACTAATCAGCAAAGAACACCACCAAAACCAGCTACAAAATTGATATCAGTTTCTTGAATTTTCGATGCTTAAACAACAAGACCAAACTCTACTTATTTTCCCCAATTCAAAGAACCGGGTATTAGACTAGAAAAGGTTCGATTGTTATATTGCTAATTTTTAATTTAATGGAATAAATTCTACAAATATATATTGATTTTACATGTAATTTCTGATTAGAGATAGCTACGGTTCGAAAATTTGAGAAGAAAATCGGTTATTAAAGATGAGTAAAATGAAATTACACATAGAAATTAAGAGATTTAATACCTTAGTTTGTTTACACCAACAAATACAAGAAGAGGAACACCGGTAATGGTTGTAGAACCACCGTGAGAAGTGGTGTTCGTGTTTGGTGAAAGTCGCCGCCTGATTTTGCTGCACAGAGAAAAGGGAAAACGAAAAGGACCGGTTGAATCAACGAGAAGATGATGAATCTTGCTTGAAGGCACTCGAAATTTCAGAAGAAGGAGGAAGGTGGTGAAGGTGTTGATGGTGCTGCTGATTGCTCGAAGAAGAAGGAAGGGAAAGGGAAATGGGGAAAGGGAATGTCGGTTTAGGAGAAGGGGACGGGAAGGGAAATGGGAATTGGGTTTCTGATTTGGGGGTTTGGGTATATATATATATATATATATATATATATATATATATATATATATATATATATATATATATATATATATTATCTACTTAACTCAATTAATTCATGGTAATTTTCTAATTAGTTTAAAGCCCAAAATGATTTTATTTATTTTAAATTCCCGAATGTCACATAAACTACAAGCATATAGGCAGACATCAGTTCAACTTAGAAGTAATAACAAGTTGTCCCAAACGTATTTTGGTCCCTTTCAAGTATTAGCAAAAATTGGCAAAGCTGCTACCAACTCAAATTACTAGACTATGCTAAAATTCACAATACCTTTCATGTCTCCCAAGTCAAAGCTTTCCATGGGTCTCTTCCAGTGGTTGCTTATAAACCTACATGGTTTCATGGTTATGATGTCTCTACAAATCTGCAACCCTTAGCACTCTTAGACAGGCACACTATTAAGCATCAAAATAAGGTAGTGGTCTAGTTCTAAATCCAGTGGCAAGGACAGCAACCTCATCAAGCAACATGGAAAATGGCCGACTCTTTTCTCAACAAGTACCCTTAGTTTCCTATTGCTTAAGACTTGAGGACGAGTCTGTTTTCAAAGGGGGGAGTATTGTTATAGGAATAATAGCATAATTCTGTTATTCTGTAACAGAATGTATTACTTTTTGTTGTTAGGCTGTTTGTAACTAACTCTACTATAAGTAGAGAGTCCTTTTTGCTTAAGAGTAATAAGAATAATTACAATCTCTCTCTCTCTCTCTCATCTCTGAATTCTCTTCCTCTGTCTCTCCTCTCTATTCTTTCCCTAAACTTCTCATTGTCTCAAATACACCATGTACTGTCCCAATTGTCTGGTCTGTATCACATTATCCCCTAAGTCAAGAAGGTGTTGCCAAATCCCCTTTTATTCTAGCGATTCTGGATACATAGTGTCCTATGGCAATGCGATTTTCTCAATAGATAACATACACATTTATCAAGTGATTTTCTTTCGCAGCTTTTATCCCTTACCTGAGCCTCTCCTCAAATGCTTCATCGTCATTCATCTTGAGGGATAAACAAAGTGCAGGCACTTAAGATATACCTTAATATCTCATGCTATATATAACATGCAATATGCCTTCATGAAAATGGTTAATCCTTTTTTGTATTGTGTAAATAAAAAAGAGCAATTATGCGCAGTTTTGATCTTTTACACAATATTCATAAGTTTAGGAGTGTAATACATTTATGGCATGTAACACATTTATCAAGCACTTTTCTTTCACATCTATTATCCCTTTCTGAGCCCCTCCTCAAATGCTTCACCGTCACCCACCCTGAGGGTAAACAAAGTGCAGACACTTATGATATACCTTAATATCTCATGCTATTTATTTATTATGTAATATGCCTTTATTACCTAAATATGGTTTATCATGTTTTGCATTGTACAAAAAAATGTGATTTCGTGAATTTGCTGTTTTTGATTTTCTATAAATCATTCATAAATTTAGGAGTGTCCAAAAGGTGTTTGATGAAATGCCTCAACGATAGTTTACTTTGATTGCTTATTTTTAAGTTTACTTGCAAATTCACTAAGACCGAATATTATTCATTTAAGCTGCAATTTCCTTCTTTGAAATCCTGGTTAATCACTTACTCTCATCCAAAATTAAAATTAGTTGAGCTAATTTATTCATTGAACAGATATAATAATAATATCATATCAACAATATACAAATTATCTCCTCAATCATTTTATATTACTTTTTTCGTGATTTAGCCTGTAACTCCGATCAAATCAACAAATTACTCCAAAAAATTTTAATAATTATATATTTTCAGCTTAGTAATCCCATATTTCTATACCATAAACTTAAAAGGTTCTAATAGGAGTAGCAATTATTAGAATAAAATATCCAGTTCTCAAAATTCTACGATACAAGTATTCATAAGTTATAATAGAAAGGAAAATCGCGTAGGAAAAATGATGACTAACCTTAAATTGGGAGAAAGGACAATCAAAGGCTTCGTATTAGAAAATTTTAAGGAAATTTCTAAACTCAAGGAAACATGGAGAATCGCCTAATTTAACTTGATGCTTAATGCTTAGTGTATAATGCTTAATGCTTAATGCTTAATGCTTAATGCTTAATGCTTAGAGCAACTCTAGTCATGGGTTACTTTTGGGGTGAAAAAGTGTGGGTTCCACTACCTTTTTATTATGTTTCTACCCCTTTTTCTCCTCCCTCCTCCAGTCATTCTACTTATTTGTCACCCGCCTACTATTTATGATACAAGAAATATAACTTTTGATAAATAAAATAATATCTCGTGTATTTTTTGTTATTCACCAATACAATATTTTTAAGTTAAAATAACGTAAAAAAGTAATAATTCTATTAATTATTTTTTCACACAGATAATTAATATAAAAATTTCAAAATAAATTAGTACTTAATTTATATAAAAAATACAAATACAAATATGAAAATAATAAAAAGTCTCTAAATTGAATACTACAATTTAATTTTCACCATATTTTTGCAAAATATATTCAACAAGATCATGTTGGAGTTGGTGATGCATACGTCGATTGTGTATATCAGCATTGATTTGAAGGATATCTGTTGCTAATAGTGGAGGAGCTCCTCCATTGACATCATCCATTGTTGGTACTCGTACGCCTTCGATACCTTCATAATCATAATTTCCTTCATACTGGTCACGTTCATCTTTCATTATCATATTATGTAAAATAATACATGCATACATGATGTCACCTATTGTCGAAGTATTCCAAATTTTATTGGTCCTTGAATTATGAAAAATTGTGATTAGAAAACACCAAATGCTCGTTCTACATCTTTTCTTGCACCCTCTTGATATTTAGCACATAATTTTTATTTATTCCCTTATGGTAAAGGAATTGTTTTGACAAAAGCTGTCCATTAAGGATATATTCCATCAGCTAAGGATATTGTTGGAGTAGACAGGCAGAGCTTGTCCTTGTAAGTGTTTGGTAAATAACGATGATTGATTTAACAAATTTAGGTCATTATTTAACCTCGCAACACCGAAGAATGCATGCATATACATAAATCAGGAGAAGCCACTGCTTTCTAAAATTATTGTTGGTGAGCTTGAATCATCTCTAGGCCCCATGCCAAGCAACTGGACAATTCTTCCATTCCCAGTGCTTACAATCTATACTACCGAGCATTCCAGGAAATCCACGCGCCTCCCCGAGCTGAAGCAAACGTGTTATATTATTTGCGTCAGGCCTTCTTAGGTACGTTGAACCATATAACTCTCTAATTTCCTTTACAAACTCTCGAAGACACTCAAGGATTGTACATTTAGCCATACGAACCACCTCATCTAGCATATCGACAGGGCAACCATAAGCTAATATTCGTATCATAGTTGTGCATTTATGTATGGTAGAGAAACTGCTTCTACCTTGTTCGAAATTGATAATTGGTATACACAGGATGATCATAAAAATAATCTTTCATTATGCGCTCTTCCCCAATCTCACGCACTCTATTGATATATTTCCTTTTTCTCTTATTGTGGGGATTAGAGCTACTAGCTTCATCAAACTTTTTGTAGCACATATTTATCAAATGTTGGCTAAATGGACTATTTATTTCTTGCATGAATATTTCTGATACACACATGCCTTCGAATTGATTTGTTTTATTTTCACTTTCATTTGAAAGTATTCTGGATGTATTTGAATTATTTGACATTTTATAGAATAAAAATGTTGGAAGAATACTTTATAGATGAAATATGCTATGAAGAATATGGTAGATTATAAAACTTTTCAAGTACACTTCTACTCTTTTTATATGAATATTTGCTAAGGTATAACGACTAGTTTTAACGGCTAATTTCTAACGGCTAGTTTATAATGACTAGTTTATAAAGGCTAGTTTCTAACAGCTAGTTTAGAATAATTATTAAAAAAATTAAAATAATTATTAGACATAATTTAATAATTAAAAGATAAAATTAATATTACAACTTAAAGAAATGGGTTACTTAGACAACTTAAATATCTTAAAAACTAACAACTGGAATTTGAAACAAAAATAAAACGCTACATATGCAAATAATTTAAACTACACTATTGACTAAAAGTTGAAAAATTGAGCACGTAACATTTCACAAAGGTATTCATGTTTAGTCCTTTGATCTTTCGACATATGTGACGTTGTTTACTCAAAACAGCTAACAAAAAATTGAACTTTTGTGCAGCAGCTTGCGCTTTTTGTGCATCGGCTAGTGCTTGTTGAGCGGATGCCATGTTCTCCATGGCTGCCGTTTTTCTAGCCTCTATGTCAATAACTTGTTGACCGAATTCTTCAGCTTAGATAAATTTATTCTTTCCTTTATTTTTTTTGCAGCCTTTTGTCTGATTGGTCGGGAAGCATTGATAGTATCTTCATTAGTAGTAGCACCAGATGAAGTTGTATATGCTTCAGAATCATTTATTTTTGATCTTTTAAATGAATGTTCTTGCATATACATATCATTCCATTTAACTTCATCTTTTACCGCTTCCCACCAATAAACAAGGTTGAAAGATTTACCTTTTTCTTGCTCGAAAAATAGATGGGTCTGCTGCATATAATTGATTTCGCTCCACCCGCTACAATTCATGTTTCTTGCTCTTTTATAACAACCAGCAAAATGATTAACAAATGCTATTGTTTTTTGCCAATGAGACTTGCATTGACTAGCAATTTTAGATTTTCCAGTGAGTTCATTAAATTTATTGGCTATTTTAAGCCAATAAGAATTGCTAGATTGATCAATACCGATAATTGAATCTTTGGAGGTGTTCAACCAACAACTAACGAGTTTCAAATTTAAAGCTTTCATCCACCTTTTTTTTGTCTGATATTTCCGTGTTTGTTGGCTTCAATTCTTCTAAGTCAAAATCGTCATTTAAATTTATCCTTTCCAAAGCATTTCTTCCTAAACTATTTGAAGAGTTTGTTTGGGTGCGATTTTCGGATTCATGATCTGAAATCAATATCGCTGTTGTATTAAGTTGAGAGTTAGGAGACAATTGGAATGGATCATTTGGACGAGAATATTGTGGCATTTGAGTATTTTGTGATGTAAATTGAGAATTTTGTGGTGGAATTTCAGAATTTTGTAAATTAAAATTATCATAATTTTGATAATTTTCAAAATTATCATTCTCCCATAAACAAAAAAAGTTTTTCCCTTGATTTGACTCCATAAATTTCAAATGAATTTTTTTTAAAAGGTAATTTCAAATGAAATTGTACAAAGGGAGTAAATTTGGAGTTTATTTTGTGATAAAATTTGATATGTAAAATTTGTAATTTATAGATTTTCTTTTTTGTAATTTGCAACATTTCAGCAGATAGTAAAAAGTTTTAATAGATTGTATATTGCAAAACGAGAATCATGCAAAAGATGTACTTAATTAGGAGACAAACTAGACATATGTCATGTAATTATAGGTTGGTGAATATATTCTTTGACTTTTCCATGTGAATGCACGAGATTTGGAGTCTCAAATTTATTTTTTCACCGGTAACTATAGTGTCACTTTTCTTTCTCTCTCCTCATTTCACCCCAATTTATCACCCCTTCTTTAATTAGTGGTTCACCTCCAATTTTGAGGTGACAAAAGTTTATCACCCCTATTTTTGTCACTCCACTAGAGATGCTCTTAGTGCATACTATAAGTATCTCCCAATGATGGTACTTTATTAAGTATAAATACTTATTATTTTGAGAAAAAATTATAAAAAACTGCCTAACATATAACCTTTATAGGTCTTTTTTTAAAAAACTACTTTAAGTAAAAAAATTTTTGCAAAAAACTATCTAATATAATATAAACGTTTGTGGATGACTTCCGGTTAACGATTTTCGTATCTTGACCGTTAACATATTATTTTGACCAGCATGTGGAGTCACGTGATCCACTTAATTCACCATTTCTTCCTCCTTTTTATTTCCTCTTTTGCTTTTCCCCTTCATTTTCCAAATTTGAAGAATTCTAATTTCTCCAACAAACAACCCTAATTTAATTGCTTCAATTGAGTTATATCTTCTCCTTCTTCCATAGGAAAATCGTGGCATAGAAAATTTCATGTATTAATCAAGGTTATGTATTAGTGATTAGGGTATATAATGGAAGGTTGATTTCTTTTGTAACATGATTATGATAAATGAAGTGGGTATAATTATCTGTGTATTGCCTATTTAACTTCAATCTCTTTGATTATGTACTACTTGCTGCTTCAATTTTGGTATTGCTGCATATTATACTTCAGTAGGACTAACAGTGGTACTGCTGAAACTAAGATTTCGGCTATGCTGCGTATTAAATAAAGAAAAAATTATCCTAAATAATCCACATGTTGTCCATCTTTTGTGAATAATCTCTACTTATTCTAAATATCTAATCTTTATATATTTTTGTTGACAGCACCCCTTGACATATTTTAACCGACTACTATAGGTTCCTAGTACCAAAGAGGAGTAGGGTAGACCAACGAAGAAGCAAAAGGAGGAAGAAGAAGTGAGTGTAACGGCTAGTAGGTATATACTGTAGCCGGTTAAAATATGATAAGGATGCTGTCAGTGAAAAATATACAAAGGTTGAATTATTTTGAAATAATCAATAGTATGTATTATTCACTGCAGATGGACAATAAATAAGATAATTCAGGACAATTTCTCCTTAAAAAAAGGTAAATAAAAATATTCGTAATTTACATTTACTATTATACTATATGAAGAACTATAGAGTCCATATACACCAAAAACGTCGTTCTTATTCACTATGTAAATCTCAACATTACCATTCATCAAAATTGTAGTACATACCTAAAGACTTCTCCATGCATATAGCTAGCTTACTTTTCTTTTCTTTACATTTAGGTACTAAATAAGGTACCACAATAAAGGATTGGGCACCTTATTATCAACAATCCTATACTATTTTCTATTTTATTTATATCTATACCTGCCCAAATAAACTCTTATGTAAAAAGGAAAAGTATGCGCTATTAAAAAAACAGAAATAGTCTAATATGATTATACACAAGACGATATATATAATAAGAAATACACTTATATATGAATAAGATTTCATTATTTATTTTTAAAAATTAATTAATAAGAGGAAAAACATTGATCATGGTCTAAAGAGTTGGAATCATCACAAGGAGAGTGATTATGTCTTCCTTCATAAGTTGTAATTACCATTCTACAATCTTCAGATAACCTTTCTACTCTTTTCTTCACTCTGCAATTGTTATGTGTGCACCGGTAATAACTCCTGTTTTTTCACACAACAATAAACAATTTATTATTAGCTATTTTCATTTTATTTTGTATGTTTTTCTCTTCAAGAATTAATGCTTTTATACGGTAAAATCATGTCGAATATGTTTCCCAAATGGTTGTTGTTTGATTTTATCAGCTTGAAGTAATATCGACTGATATGGCAGCTATTAAGTTTGTTGTTTCAGCCATTTGTTATTGAGATGTTAGTTAAAATTTGTCTGTCGATTGTTGATTGTTTTTCACCAACCTTACACTCCTATATTTAAGTATAACATAGTCGGAATCTATTATGAGTTTGATAGGCGATGAATAATAGTTAGAAAGAAGACCCCAAATAAAAATGAATTCGTTTTATCAATTTTTTTATATGATTATTTCTTTTAGTTATACATTAATTGTAAGTTGTGAATAGAAGGGCTCCATTTAGTTTAGTGTTAGGTCATAAAGTGCATCAATATGTAAGTAATGGTGATGAGAAGTGTATTAGTTGGATGATCGTAGTGCTTCATTCATTAATATTGAGAGAATTTGAGTTTTACTCCTTGTATTCTCTCCTTGTATTCTATAACCTCACTATGTTAACCCGCAATCTCCGATATTTAAGTTTTCATGCCAAAAAATGTTGAACATTTAAAGTATATAGACCTAGATTTTATATACTATATACTTAATATAGTAGTGGGACTAAAATAAATATATTATAAGTCCAATTAAATGCCTCAAAGAATTTGATGAATTATTACTTTGATTCATAAGCTTTGCTTGGTGAAACATTACTTTGGTTCGTAAGTTTTGCTTGGTGAAACATTACTTTGATTCATAAGCTTTGCTTGGTGAAATACTTTTGTTTCAAAAAGAGGTATTTTTTAATGCATAGCTCTATAAATAGAGGTTGCATGCCAAGGGACATTCCATCCCAATTTCATATCATTTATGATTTCTCTCTTAAGAATATTCTTATTCTTGTTCTTACTTTCATGAGATAATATTGAGAGAGTAATTAACTCTTAATATTTTCAAAGTTCATAATTCACTACAACACTTGTATTTACTATTGCAATTTCCTTGTGTAGATTGTATCTTATTGTGAATTTCATTTATCATCCCAAGCACCTTTGTAGGAGAAATATCACAATATGAAAGTGCATGAACGCTTTCTACTCATATCAAGTTTTCGAGCGACTTCTTTGATTGTCACAACCTTATCTTCATGGTGTCCATTTGGTGATTTACAAAGTAAGGAGTTCCATTGCCATCCACACAAGGAAAATACAAATCGGTTTGTTTTATTTGTATTTGCATTATATTTCCAAAATAAACAAATGTGAATACTTGCTTGAACCTAAGGATTGTAAGTTGTAAGTCCATATTAAAATGATGAATTACAACTTTGAAGTTCGAAAGATTGAAAAACATAAGCTTATTATCAAAATAAATTTTCAAAAAGAGATTCGGAAGCCTAAGGTATGCTCAGGTTTGTTCGCTAACAACGGAAAAACTTTGTTTTAATTTCTTTTTGTGCCTTCCAACACAATGACATCGTCTTCTTTTGTTTGCTCTTAGTGACAAAAAAATGCGTGATCTCAGCTTTGGCATGGAGACACTAATTTTAGGAATTAAAATTTTCTGAAACTTATTTTGGGAATTATTTTTAATAATAAGCTTATTTTCTTCCTGTTCTTTGGAAGTCTTAAGGTACAGGTATGCATTATTCGCTAAATTATCTTATTGAGACCTTATTTTCGATCGGAACATTGGTTTGGTGATGATGATTTAATGGTGTAGGAATAGTGAAAGACAGTAAGAGTATTCTTAAGAAAGTACGAAACCCATGTTTATTAACTGAAAACCTTTTACAAAGACAGAGAGCATCAATAATTGCCAACCGATATAATGCACTAGTTGACTCGGTAAAGATCATCAGTATTCAGTAAGAAGTATACAAAATGAATTCTGAAACAAACATACTTACAAAGACTAAAAGACGACCCATTATTGGTACACGCCCGGCCACTTCACTATTAAGGAACTACTATTACTTAACTCTTATAGTCGATCATTGTGTTAATGTTTACTACTAGTTGATTATAATTTCTATTTTCTACCCAATACTTGGGTTTTAACTTTCGGTCAGATGAGTTGGAGGTCAGGTTATATTTTTATCGAAGCAAGTTTGAATCGGGTCTTGTCGGGTTGAATATTAATGGGTTTGAGTTGGATTTGAATTGACCTAGTGGGTCGATTTAAAAATAATAAGGGAAATTGTCAATAATAAATCAACCTCCGCTTAAAATAAGTTCACCTGTTAGATATATTATTTGCTAAAATTGAACTTAACTATTGATTATAACTTCAAATCTTCTTTGTGATCAAGCAATTAATAACAAACAATAGTTAAGTTTATTTTCAACAATTATATCGAATAAGTGAGTTGGATTTTGGTCAAATTTGCCCAATTGTTTAGGTAATTTCAAATCGAGTTATTTCTAATTACGGTTAAAATTTTTAGGCTATTACTTTAAAATTTCCTTTAAAAAAACTAGTTTCTCTGTCTTTGTTGGTATCAGAACAATCGGCTTGTTCATATACCAAAAACGCACCCAAAGCTATGGACTTCACAAAAGCCCTAGTAACTATGAATGCGTTGTGTAAAACTTGCAACAATTTAACACTTACAAGCCAACCTATGACATACCCCATTTATCTGTCTATTTTGTCATCCCTAATACAATACTATATACTCCCATAAACATTTCATAGAAAATAAACAACTAAAATTACACCGGTTGGACACGATTAATAAATCTGAAAATTAATGAAAGAGCACGGCTCAATCTTATTAATATCGATCCTCCTAGTAAACTCACCAATATTACACTTAATGAACCTAGAGAACCCAAACAAGGAGAAGAATAAGTAACTCGGAAACTTTAAAGAGGTTCACTACTTAAATTAATTGGTACTAGTAGAAGTTGTCCATTAAGTTCGTGAATAAGTTCATTAAGTGGTATACTCTCTTTTTTTTTCGATGTAAGACAACGTACTCACATATGGGCAACAATGACCTCTTCAACACTGCCCGTTCATGTGAGTGTTACAAACCTCATTGGTAATAAACAAACAATTAAAGGCTTTCTAGTCTTAGCTAGTGCCAAGTGAATTGATTTAATGCACGATTATGAAGGCCAAACAACAAACGAAATTTCCATACCATGTTAAAAACTAACTCTATTAAAAACTTTAAATGATAACTAAAAAATTGTAACCCCACAATATCTTATAAATTCTATCAATGTGCCTATATATACTTTTATATATTTATATTCTTGCATATAAATAAGATTATTATTATTATTATTATTATTATTATTATTATTATTATAAATTTTCTTCCCTTTAAATCTCCATCAATCTTAACACCTAATTTATAATTGTAATTTCTACTTTTTCTAAACCTCTATCTTCATCGGATCCAAGACTATATCATTTAATTAATAACATAAGATGAAGGAATGAATAGCAATATAATAAACCTCCTAATCAAACTAGGTTTGCTAATATAACCTGAATAATTAGTTATTTCACAAAACTAATGAAGCAACTAAACTCATTTTGCCTACAACTAAAGCAACCTAGTTAGCTTTGACAATGATTTGATCTTCTATTGATTTTATTGCTATTAAGTGGACCTAATATATTTTGAGTGGTATATATTATCCGACTATATAGGACATCTAAAAATAAGGCTTTTATGTGCTGATTTATATCTATAAGTTATTTTTATGCGTCCCAAAACTTTGAAAAAAATACAAACAAAAATAGGCAGCCTCAAATTTTTTATTGTGATTTTTCTTGTCACTCATTGATTTCTTTTTTCATTTTTCGACAAAAGTATTTCATTTGTTTGAAATTAATATATAATCATATTAATTGCCTACATCAAATTAAACTTATGAAAATTAAATATGGAAGAATAAACTAGCTAATTCCTTATTATACTAATAGCTTTTGACTAATAAAATCTACTATAAATTCTTCATCATTCATTGTTGCAACAACAAAAAGAATATGTGAAGTAGTATATATTTATATGTTGGGACATTATACAGCATGTAATGCACAAACTTGTATTTGCTGATCCATCTGTTCCACTTTCTAGTAGTACTACTGCAATATACCACGCATAAATATACTCGAAAAAAAAAAAATACCACGCATAAATACATAGATAGTGGTCTATTGCAAAATGGCCACATTTATGTACGAGTCTTTCTCTAATCATCTCTCCCACCCAAAATAAATTTATTTAAATAAAAAGTGTTTAAAACAGACTCAAATTTGTAATCGAAATCGATTCACTTGACTTAAAATAAATTTACAATTATGTAAAAATTAATGTGAATATAAGACTCGATTTAAACCGATTTGAAATACCTTACCCAAAACATTAGAGTTGTAAATTAAGTTGAAATAAAATACTAACAAGTAAGAACACTAGAATAAAAAAAAGTTATGATTTGACTAATTATAACATATAGAATTTTTCTTAAGAGAATTAAATTTTTTCTCACTTCGAGTAAATACCGCGTTTTTTAGGTAAGCATTTCGATTTGATTTTCATTTAGCCCTCTTCTTTCTTCAACTTCTTATCCTCTTTGGATGTTCTCATTTTCTATGTTAGTCAATTTCATTTGTTCTTCCCCAAAAAAATATTTATATCATATTTGTGAACATAATTAATCTTTGTCATTCTAATTTAACATTTTTTAATTTATTATAATCTTTATTTTTTTTTAACTAACTTTATTTTAATATTTATGTAATGCTTATGGTAATTATATATTCTTTCATCAATTTTATTTTGGCATTTTTAATGCTTGAGGTGCCATGTTTTACATATACAAACTTTAAATATATATTTTTTAATGCTTGTAATCTGTAATTTTTCATTTATACAATATAAAATAATATCTCAATAATCAATCTCACTATTACTCATTTTGAATATTATTTATTTTTAATTTTTTAATCTATGTGAATATTCAAATACGAGGACATCATCTAGCTATTTCAAATGGAGTAAACCTACTATCCAAATTAATCTTACCCGTGCCTCTTTGGGGTTAGATATCCTCGCGGAATCTGTTGTATTATTTTATCCCAGATTTTGCTTTCGAACAATTACATACTCTTTTTTTATTTAAAAAAAAAAGTCACAGTTATATATTGCATTAAAATATAGTAATATAGTAATCCCTTAAATAACAATAAATTTAATTTAAAATGCATTTCTTTTATATTTATCCTTTATCAACAAATGCATAATAAGTACATAGTTCCTCATTCTTCTATAGTGAATTTTTTTCTAAAATATCTGTAAAAATTAAAAGATAAAAAAATTATTAGCACTGTATAAATTAATGTATTAGCAGTAATTTAAAATTTTAAAAGCATCCAATATGAATTAAAGTGAACTAGTTTGAACTAGTAAATATATCATACTTAATAATAATAATAATAATAATAATAATAATAATAATAATAATAATAATAATAATAATAATAATAATAATAATATCATCAGGCATTTTAAAAGAAAATCTATTTATAATAAAATGTCACATAAACATTTTTTCAAGAAAAAATATTTGCAATTTTATTATTTATATTAATAGATAGATTTCATTTGCATTTAAATGGTAGACCAATATACCAGTTTTTGGGCTACAATAAAGAAATGATGAATAAAAAACTGAAAAAGTTTACTAAAAATGTATTGAGTCCCCACTAAAAATAATGACTTGGAATATAAAGTGTAGACATGGAAATGAAAACGGGGCAAATCTACAGGGTTCCAATTTCGGTCGGGTTTGATCTAACTAGTTTTTACAGTTCTTTTAGACCGTGTTTTTATTCGAATTACGAGTCAAAAATTTTGAGTTACGACCCACTAATTTTTTTGTCAAATTTAGAATTAATTTCACGTCAGATTAAAATTTGACAGTTCTAATATCTATGAAATCTCATATATATATATATATATATATATATATATATATATATATATATATATATATATATATATATATATATATATATATATATATATATATATATATATATATATATATATATATATGTCTATATATATATATATATATGTCTATATATATATATATGTATATATATATATGTATGTATATGCATATGTATATGTATGTATATATATATGTACATGTATCTCTATATATATGTATATATATATATATATCTATACATATATGTATATGTATATATATATGCATATGTATGTATATATATGTATATTATATGTATGTATATGTATATTATATGTATGTATATGTATATATATGTATATATATGTATATATATGTATATCTATATATATGTATATATATATAGATATATATATATCTATATGTATATATATATATATATGTATGTATATATATATATGTATGTATATATATATATATGTATGTATATATATATATGTATGTATATATATATATGTATGTATATATATATATATATATATATATATATATATATATATATATATATATATATATAATTTCAAGATTTGGATTTTGGGTTGTGGGCTTAATTGAGTTTGTGGGATTGATTGGGTCATCTCGCGGGTTAAAGGTTTACCCTGTAAAATGGATATGAGTTTTTGGATTTTTAGGATTGTACTTTTAGAATCTTCAAAAACTTTAACCCCTTTTTCGATCAAAACATCAGAAAACCTAATCTATCCCTTCTCTTTCGAATTTTCTCTCTCTTCTAAACTTTCTTCCTCTTGAACCTCTTTCCGCGGGATTAGATCCCGATGATGACTCTTCTCCCTTGTTTCCTATATTTCTCCCCCTCATGACCTCACGAGGGATGGGGTCATTCACCGGAGGTAGCGAAATTGGCTCGAGAAGGGTGTGAATCCAAGTCCACAATTCATGGACAGTAGTAGTATAATCAAGAACACAATCAATAATGATGGTTTCAAGACTTGCAAGAATCCAAGAGATCACCAATTTATCACTTTGGATTCATTGTTGATCTTTGGTGGTAGGAGGGGCGACAATGATATGATTGAGTCGCCCCCGATCATCAATTTCGGTTTGAATTTCTTTACACCACTTGGTGTAATTTCTAAAATTTAATTTTTCAGAAAAATCTGGCCAAGTATAATTTTTTTTTTGTTGTATTTTTGGATAAGTTGGAACAAATGGTGTTCCACTTGAGCCATAGAAATCATAGTTTTGGTTTTGGCTTTGTTTTTGATTTGGTTTAATTGGTTTTGTTTTGATTTGGTATTTTTTTTTGGATCGATTTTGGTTGATTATGATGAATTATAAAATAGCGATAGAGTTTTTCCGTTCATGAAAACTTTACGGCGTTGATACCATGTAGAGAATCATAATGTGTAAATAAAGATTGATTTTGGTTTCGAATACTTGGTTTGTATTGATTTATCAAGGAGAGGAACATCTCTATTTATACATGAGATTAGGACTAAAAATAAGTTAACAAAAAATAAACTAATATATTTTATTTTCCTACAAGATATTCTAATACTATTTTTATTTTCCTACAAATTAGATAAATTGGATAAATGAACTAATTATACGATTTTTCTAATAATAAATGGATCTTATAAAAGACTGAGTGCTAGATAATCATATGGATTGGAAAGTAGTTTTCCTATATAAGGTAAGGATATATTGGAAGCATGAACATCCAACAAAATATATCCAAAATAGACACCTAATTGTCAATTCAATAAAACTTTTTGGACATAATTAATTTGATGTAGTACCTAATTAACAATAATATTTGATAATTTTATTAAAGTTTTTTAAGTGGAGTAAAAATGAAGACAATTGAAATAGAGAAAGCCTCAACAAATTAACTAAAGATGAAGCAAATGTATATATCAAATCAAAGGAAGTTAGGAAATGTTTTAAAAACTACCTTGGATGAAGACTATTCTTGACAACTTTTTGACCATACTTGCGCCACTTATAACCATCATCAAGTACATCAATGTCACTCCTTGTTTGGAAACAAAACCTTGGCTCTCTTAACTTCCTCCTTATTTTCATCTTGTTCTTTTCTGAGTTTGAGCTCTTCCACCTACTCAACAAAATAAAATTATCAAAATTATATGATATATTATGAATTTATGATTATAATTAATAGCAAATACATTTATATTACAAATTTGCTAACTAGTGTTGTGTTTTAGAACCAATATTTCATTTTAAATTGTAGATTTTAATTATGACATCATAAATAAACTGTTAGAGAATTATAAGGTTTGGAAAGTCATTTTCGAATTCACAACTTTAACAGCCCGTTTGGCAGTAGGTAATATATGGTAGGAATGGTAATTAAAAAAGTAGTGTAATTTTGGTAGAAAACCTCTTGACAAGTAAATGGTCATACTTGTTCTTCTTTAATCATCTCGTATTCTTTACAAAACTCATTTCAATACATTATCATATGAAAATGTGGTATTAGGTGGTAATAAAAAATTTGAATAAAAAAATTTTTTCATCATCAAAATCTCATTACAATGGGAATAACATGGTACATTTCATGAAAATTTACATTACAAATATTCTTATTACCACTATTTATGTGAAAATTATGTGAGAATTAATGGAAATATGAATCATGATATATATATATATATATATATATATATATATATATATATATATATATATATATATATATATATATATATATATATATATATATATATATATATATATATATATATATATATATATATATATATATATATATACATATATATATATACATATATATATATATATATATATATATATATATATACATATATATATATATATATATATATATATATATATATATATATACATATATATATATATACATATATATATATACATGTAGGTATCAGTTGGGGGTTTCTTGACTGCGCGTATATAATTTGTCCGCATCTTTTAAGAAAAAGAAAAACCCCAATCATAAATCATAAATAGTGAAACATAGTGATACATATTAAAAGTATTATATGAAATTTAAAATTTGTAGTTTAAATCATTGTACAAGCATTAATTTTTATAATTTTTTATAATTATATTTAAACTAACAACTTAACATCTTATATAGTCAGATTTTCCCGTTTAATTACAAAAAATAGTATTTTAACTTGTCCATGTATAACTATTTAGCTAGTATGTATGTTCGTTTGTATTAATTTATTTGGCATGTATAGTATATTTGGCACTTTAGGTAGAATTTCTGACTTGGCACCTCAATATATAAGTTGAGACATGTTACACTATATACGAGTTAACGTTTATAAATTTGAACATGTTGACAAACAAATATATGTACCTTAAGACTAGCGATTGCTAATTATGGAAAGAATGAATAATTATGGAAATAATGTTAACAAGGTATAGTATACAGAAGTAGCATGATATTATGTTACATAATTGACTATTTTAAGGACTTTTCAAACTATATTTTAGGCATATGTAACATTTAAACCTAAGACTTACTGTTAATGATATTATATAAACAGAAAAATATGAAGTATATACATTTTATAAGTTAAGGAGATATCATTCTAAAATTATATGGCAATGTGGGCAGTGTCGTTCCTAATATTTTATGGATCTTGGGCAAAATGAAATATATGGATCCTCTCTAGAGAGGGATGATTCTAGTTTTTAATGGGTACTTGGCAAAATAATCGAAGACGAACATTATATATTATAATTATCAGTACAAATGTAGACGTGTGGTATCTTTTTTAATTGACAAAAGAACTAATCTAATTAAAAACATACATGTTAATGTTGACTTATTAGGTAGAAGTAAACTCACAATTTTACATATAGTGTTCTATGTCATGCATGATAACGTTGTTGAGTTGAGATATTTGCTTATTTTTAGCTCTAAACTCTAGAAAAATGCCTACTTTAATTAGGGTCGTAAATGACACAAAATGTGGGATAAAGCATCCCACATGTAGCACCTCATGCATGAATTTTACTTGTGAATTATTCTGATGTGAATGAATGAATTAATACCCCTATTTGGTAGGGCATTGTACATGTCTTATTAGTGCAGTTCCTTTTTGTAAACTGTATTTTAGTTTCCTCCTGTCCATCTTTTCCCTCCCCTGATCAATGAGATGGTAGTCCACCATTATTTGATTCCACTAGAAACTAATCATACGTTGTTTTGATGTTCTTATAAAATCAAAATGATAATTTTTATAAACGGAATACACTAAATACAATGATAATGATAAAATCAAAAATGATATCGATCTAGTGTCGAATCCAAGAGATATTAGTATCGGTGTGAGCTGTGAGGGATTCTCATCTCTGCTTATATACTAAACCAACTTGGTCGTGATTTTTTGTACATTAGAGGGTGTTTGGCAAATGGCTTATAGCTAGTAGCTGATAGTTGATTATAGTGGTTGATTTGACCTGCTGATTTTATTAATTGGTTAAACTAGCGGATTTTTGAGTTTACTGCTATGCACAAGTTAAAAACAGCTAATTCATATCAATAAGCTAGTTCAATCAGCTAGTTCACCAAATACTAGCATTAGCTGGTTTGACTATCCAACCCTTTATTTATATCAAAATAAGCTAAAATTGCTCAATAAGCTAATTTATCAAACACCATCGTTATACTACTCAGTATTTATTGGTCGTTTTAAATCAAATAAATAGGATCATGGCCTAAGCAGGTTCGTGGTGCACTTGAATGCATCCAAAAGAGAGATCATAAGAAGGAAAAATACCAAGAATGATCAGCTCCATTATCATTGCGGCCATTGCCATTGGAATGATCTCCGTTAACAGTAGCTTTAGGATCTGATGATCCTTCCGCCTGATATTATCATAATACAAATTAATGTAAATTATACTTATTATATAAACACTGTATTTAATACTAATTAATTAATACTGTTTATAAACAATATTCCAGAAATTAAGTTGAGCTAATCAAGGGCAAATCTAGGACACTACAAGAAGATGAGTGTTACATGCTGGCAAATTTTTGTGCTATTCCTTATATTATTTTTTATTACATAATTAGAATCATAACTTAGACAGGCTCAGACTTAGATTCTCTTATCAGAATATCTATATAACATGTAGTATGGTACATTCTATTACCCTACAAGTAAGTGGCCTCCACTTATACTCCCACCTAAGTAACATTAGACCGAAATTATATGTATGCAACCAGATCTTATAGAACAAAAAGAGTTTATTTTAATCGAATTTTAATGATAATTATAATTTAACGATCACACATATATAATAAATAGACATGATCAAATAATTATAATTCAAATAATCACATAGTTAATCATATATTTTGGGTTATATGAAAAATAGACACATGATCCATGTAGTTCAGCACAAAAAATATTGTAAATTAAATCTTGGATATGAAGTATAAGTTAGTAACTATATTCTTAAACCTTAGCATAAAATATTATTATGTAATTAAACCAAAAAAACATGCATGTAGTGTGAAACAGAATACTAAATAAAGAAAAAGTCATAGTTATAAGCTATAACCCAAAAAAATAAGTAATACTTGTATATAGTAGTAATAATTATCAAAAACTCAATATCCCGTTTATTAAAATCTGACATGGAGAGAAATATGAGTAATATCGCTGCGAAAAATAATATAATTAATTAATAACCTGCTGATGGTGAGTAGTATTTGTATTCCATGATTGTCTAGTGCTGGCAACATAGTTGTCAAAATTACCAACAACCCCCTTGGTGGTGGTGGTTGTGGTGGCGGTGTTGGATGCATCCGTTAGTGTCCGATGACGGGTGATCTGATGATAAGCCGACGGTGGCGGTTGCGGTTGCGGTGGTGGTGGTTGTAAGAAGGTGGTAAGCATGAGATTGTTATTACTTGGATGATGATGATTTGGTAGTTCCAAGGTATGAAACCCTTGTAAATTGATATTATTACTAGAAGTTTCTTGATGATGATTATTTGTATGAATTAAAGACATATGAAGATCATAATTTAAGAAATTATTATTGTTTTTGGTATGATCTCTTTCCATGTTAATAAAGAAATTGGTTCACTCCAATTTATTTATTTATTTATTTATAAATTTTTATTTTTGTATTCACATGGAGATAGAGAAAATAGAGAAAAAGAAAGTGGAAAAGAAGGGTGATGAGTAAGAATGGAGTTTCTTCAACTAGTAATAATAAAACCCTTGAAAGTTGAAAGTGGTTATGGAATATTTAGTACACTTACAAGCACTTTGATTTATACTATTTCAATAAAGTCATCAACTACTGTTTTTAACTTCTTTTTCTCTTTTTGTTTCCATCATAAATTTTACTATTTTAATTCCCTTTTTTTTTTAAGAAAGTCCCATCTCAATACTAATTTGTATAATATAGTAAATTTAAAAAAACAGATGAGTAAGTAATGTCAATAATATTTAATTGTATCTAAATAAATATCGCATTTGAAGAATTTATGAATTTACTTACTAAAGTTATGCTTTTATTTTTCGCAGTATTTTTGATAAAGAAAATAAACACATAAAACATAGTAGGGTAATTTTATAGTAATTGGCTACACAATCCATGCAATTTCAATCGATGATTATTTTAATAAGAAATAATCTCAACCATTTGATTTTTTTTTGAAAAGACGGCAACATATTATTAAAAAAACTTAAAAGTTAAGGTACATAAAAAAGGAAAACACATGTCTCCTACTCCTCAAGTATAGGGGGAGGAGTAGCGAAGACGATGAAAACATATAAAGACTAATTATGTTACATCATAACAAGGCACTAGAAGCCCAAAACCAAAGATAATATCCTTGTCTACATTAGACCGCGAGGTAGAGAGTCTAAAAATTCTAAACTGTTGGGGAATTTTGGTACGAGCTTGGTGGGAGAGGCAATTAGCACAGTGGACTTCCTGTCTACAGCATGGCACACTTCATTCTTAAGGCTCTAGCTTGGTAGATCCCTGCAATAGGTACAAAGTGACGCATATATACACATGTCTCTAATAAATGTAAAACCTGACAAGCTTTCTATAGCTATTTTAGAATCTGAAACAATAGTAAATTCAATACAAGAGAGCAAATCAACATTCATAAACCCATTAATAATAGCCAAAAGTTTAGTAATGTTATCATCTAGAATTTTAGTAAAAAGAATAAAGGAGAAATAGGCCACACCAATAGCGCTAAGGTAGGAAGAAATGAGTCACCAACTTATATTAGGTTACTCAAAAAGGGAGCAAGCTGGTAAGGAGAGCTATACAGGTTAGAGGCAACTTGACTCTGGTATGGTCGGGAGAAAAAGATGTTAAGAACATTGCATATTGTAGGGTTGAATGAGATATTAGTTATAGGGTTAATTTAATTATTTTTTTAATTAATAAAAAAATCAAACCGCGATAACAAAGTCTTCACCATTTGATGTTTTATTGATTAAAAAATAATTAAAAAGAAATAAATTATTTAAAATAACGAATGACCTCAAGCCATAATTTTTTTTTCTTCGGACATTGATCATTAACTTTTTTAATTTATCGTCAAAAATCTCAAACTAAATATTAAGGTTTTAAAACATTTTATTTATTCAAATTTAATATAATGGTTGAGTTTAAAGTCAACACTATAGAATTACCTTATAAACATTTGGGCAAGATATATTGGCTCATTAAAATCGTCAAAAATTATATATATATATATATATATATATATATATATATATATATATATATATATATATATATATATATATATATATATATATATATATATATATATATATATATATATATATTCAAGTATGTATGTAATTATGTATAAGTATATGTATACACACAGGCAAATACAAAATCAAAGTAAATATAAATATAATTGATTAATGATTTGATCATTTCTTTACAATTTACTCTCAAACTTTTAAGTTTTACAAAGTCTTAAATATAGACTCTCAATTTAGTCATCTCAATTTTTTGGCACTACTTATTAATTATTTTTAGTTATCTCAATTTTTTGGCACTACTTATTAATTATTTTTAATTTTTATTTTATAGTTATTCTATAAGTTTAAATATAGTCATCCCCAATATTGTTTGCTTTGTCTCAATACAAAGACTATTAATATTAACTTTTAATAGTTTTTAATTATGTTAAATTAGAGATATCAAAACTTGAATAAGTTCATTAGCATGTGAAAAAATAAAATAAAACAACTAAATTGATTAAATTTAGGGCCTATCTTATAGGCAAAACATTCCTCATTATAGAATAATATCTTTTAAAAATATTTTATCCTAATATAATAAACAATCAAACTCATCGTCATAGCATTATTATCCAATTAATAATACTTCATTATAATCCAATTAATATACTTCTTCCAAATATAACTAATAGATTAAAAAAAACATAGCAATTATAAAATAAAAATGTATCATAAATACCATGTAAGCAAATTTCCCCAATAAAAGTAACTTACTCTTAGGGCGGCCTCTTTTCGTATGACACTCGTTATTTTTTTAGCAAAATTATTAATAGTTATTCATGTGAGAGACCGTTTTTCGAAGAGATGATCTCAAAACAGAAAGTCCACATATATTTAATGCGTCTCTTGGAGAGACCGTCTCTCACAACAATTTGTGAATTATAAATATTTATTTATGATGCATATGGTCGTCGCTTAGCAAGGGCAGAGTAGGCTATTGCCTAGGGTCCTAAATTTTTAAAGCCAAAATATATTTTCATCTTAACTTTGAATTAAAGTTTAGGTATAATTTACATGTTTTGATATATATTGTAATATAAGTTAAGAGATTTTTTATAGAATAGTTAAAATATATTATATCAACATACAAATAAAAGAAATATAACATTTATTAGACCTTAAATTTTTTGGGACTTTTTTTATCTTTCGTTCTGACCCAAAAATAAACGAAACGACAATTATTGATGCAAAAATTTGTATAGTTGAAATCATAATGATGATCAAACATATTATTTGGCATCATATCAACTTTTAGTCCCCTTTCACCACCTATGTGTTGCTGAAATTATAAAGACCCCCCTATATCTTCATCATTATCGTACTCAATGTATTTCGTTTATAGAAAAACTATAATTAGGGTATGGGGAGGAAAGAAAGACGAAAATTCATACCCATGAAGGAGAGTGCAGTCAAAGAGTCTCTCGGCTCAAGAAAAGAATCTTCAATGAGGGTGAAGCCTGCAACTACCCTGAAGCCTGCAACTTACAACATACATTTATCCTTAAAAATAAATAAATAGATAAATAAATAAATAAAATAAAAATAAAAATAAAAATAGAAATAAAAATAAGATAAACATAAAAGCAAAAAAATAAAAGGAAGTAGTAAGATAAAAACGAGTAAAAGAGCAATATATAAAGATAATAAACTATACTAACGACGGGTAATGAACATATTCAGTAATCTAAAACGTGAATAAGGGTCCGCCAACCAATCCTATACATCTATATCCTCCAAAATGCCAACAAATAGCAATTGCCACTTTCTACTTTTTAACACTATTTGTGCCTATTTATACACTTAATTGAACAAACTAATATAATTCAGCTACATTTTCTTCCTTTTAATTATCATTAAAGCATAACCAATGACTATATTTATGTATTTTGTTATTACATAATCTTTTTCTTCCTTTGTTCATTGTTAACCATCTTTTGTTTCCTTTGTTCATTGTTAGGAATCTCCATCCAATCATCCATGTTCTTCATTACTAATCATCTCATAATCTTCTCCATTTTTCTTACTTAAATATACTTATATTAAGTATTTTGTTATTATATATAATTTTTTTTCCTTTGTATCATAATCATACTCATAAAATTTAATAAAAAATTTGAAAAATAACAAATATTAACTTTTGAGACACCACGACAATTGATTAATTTTATCAAATAATATATGCTTACATGTACTCTCAGTTAAGGCAAGAATTAAATAATTTAAATATCTTAGCTTCTCTAGCAAGCTGCTATATATTTAATTAAGATGAAATAAATCAATTGATTTATCTTAGCTTTTCTAGTTGCTCATTCAAGTTGAATATTGCAAAAACAAAGAAAAAAAGTTAATATTTTAAATAATAATTTCTCTAGTCCTTTTAATTCCAAGACGAAATTTAATGCGTTTCTTTAATTACTTATATCTTTAATTTAAAAATTCTAAAAAATTATTATAAAAATAAAATTTTTAGACGAATTTAACCTGATCACTTGAGTATATAATTTTACACATTAGTTAAAAAAATTGGGACAAGTTTAACCAATAAATAGGATAAAAGTACAAGTATTGCATTGAGTTAAAAGCAAAGGAGTTACCTTTTGTCTTAACTTTTCTAAGATCCCCTAATCAAATCAAACAATAAAAGAAAATATAAATGAATTTTTTTTTTTTTTAAAAAAAAAAAGATGAAAACAACTAGAAATTTTTTCCAAAACCCTTTTCCGTTTAGAAAGTTAGAAATGTAATTTTCAGTTTTTGCAAATTAAGGCAGCATAGATCGAAGATTCAATTGGTAAGGTTCTTTGGTTCTTTGCCAAGATTTAATGAAGTTATGTATATATGTTTACAATTCTTTAAAAATTTGGGTTCTGTGAAATCGGATATTCATAGTTATATAGCATAGTTAAAATACAAATTATAAAAAAGTTTTAATTGTTAAGGATCGGATTTTGTGAAATCTGATACTCGAATTTTAATTTTTTTTAAATTTTTTAGCTTTTAAAGTAGAAAATTCAATGATGCAATAATCCTAAAGGAAATTTCATAACAGTTTACTGTTAAGAAGAAAATAGTTACAATTCTTAACAACGACTTATTAGTTGCATAATTTATCAATTGTTAATTATAAATTTAAACAACCAATAATATTATCAAAATAATTTATTTAGGTTTTTTAATATTCAACCATTTTGTCAAAATATATTGATTTTTTTTAAAAAAAGCACCACTTGAAAAATAGTATAGGCATCATCATCTCCTAATGTAGACTTTTGTTTTAAAAAATAGTAACATAAAGGGAAACAAATTTGTAAAAGGACAAAAAAAATGAAATTGCATGATCTAGTTGGCACAAAATGAAATGCATCATCATTCTTCAATCCACGCAGCCACGTGTAATCTACCCCGCCACTGATCCATCAAGTATATCAAGTTAAAAATTAATTAATAAACCCAATACTTATTTTTCGCCACCTTTTTTATTTTATCGTCACTCCTATTTTAAAGTAATTTAATAAAATGATGATAATGGCCTTAAACTTAAAAATTTTAAAACTTCTATAAAACACTTCAAACTCACTCAATAACACTTTTATCACTTCAAAAAACACAAAATCTACACATAAAATTAATCGAAGCTAAAGTGCGACTGAACCTAGGAGGAGTCGTTAACAAAAACTCGAGGTAATTTCTATTTTAATGAAATTCAAAATTCAAAAAAAAAATTACGAGTCACACAAAAAGTGCGACTGAATCTAGGAACAGTCGCACAAAAAGTGCGACTCCTCCTAGGTCCAGTCGCTCTTTTTATGCGACTCGTAATTTTTATTTTTTTTTTAAGTTTGAAATTCGTTTTGTTTATTTAATTTATTTTTTAAGTTATTATTATTTAATAAATATTGTAAATAAATTATTTTATTTTAATATATTATTATATTATGATAATATTATTATAATAATTAGTTTTGAATTTAAATAATTTATTAAAATGTTTAATTATTTTTTAATATAATAATAATATATTAATTAAAATTTAGTTGTTAATTATTTATTAATATAATAATTGTTAATAAAATTTTATTTTAGTTGTTAATTAAATTTTAGTTTCTTAATTATTTATTAATATAATAATTGTTTATTTGTTTATATGTGTGAATTATTTTAGTTGTTAATAATTTATATGATTGTAAGTGTTTATTAAATTTAATTAAATGTTTATTAAATTAATATTGTAAGTGTAACTAAAATGAATATAACTTAATGTATTTTTTTATGCTTTTAATTTTTTATTAATAGTTTATTAAATTATGAAAATTGTAGTAAATGGCTAGAAATCAGGGAAAAGAAAAAGGCTTTTTTAGAGGGTTATTGAGCGACAATAGTTCTTGGCCGAGTTTACTGAGAGGGTATCCCCATGAGAGGGGGGTTACGGGTTCCGCAAGGCAAGCCAGGCAGGAACAGGCGGCCAGACATAGTCAGGCCCAATGTTCGAGTACCCTAGACCATGTGCGTAGTCGCTTTGAGCGCCAGCCTAACGGTGACATCTTAAGTACAAACTCACTCTAGAACGTCCTTCCTTTTGATTATATGAAACACGTGTAAATTGAAAACCGATTCTTAGTGTTATCTCATCAGCCCAAGCATGTAAATCATCTACAAAATCAAATTCCCTATCGATAACAAATCTATCAGAGTAATCTACATTATCCCCTAAGTTTTCAAAGTCTTGCAAATATAAATTTATTCTTAATAATTAAAAGATTAAACTATTTAATATATTAACAATATCAATTAGTTTAATAATTCAAATTTCAATATATTAACAATATCAATACAAAAATATGAAATAAAAAACTTTACTAAATAAAATACATATATAAAATAAAATAAATTAAAATAACATAAATAAATAATTTAAGTAAACACAAAAATATATATATAAATATATAATAAAATAAAATAATTTACTATAATATTTAATAAATAATAATAACTTAAAAAATAATTATAATAAATAAAAAGAATTAATTTTTAAAAAAAAATTTTTTTTTTAATAAAATTTTTTTTTTTCAGAACCCCCAGTCACACAAAAAGTGCGACTTGACCTAGAAGGAGTCGCACAAAAAGTGCGACTGGACCTACGCTGAGTCGCACTTTTTGTGCGACTCTCTCTTAGTCTGGTCGCACTTTTTATGCGACTGGAGGGGTTCTGGAAATTTTTTTTTTTTTTGAAAAATTTTGAATCGGTTAATTACTTACCGAATCGTTATCATGCTCGTTTTGGTTCGCCATTGTTATTCGATGTACACTTTTAGCTTGTTTAAGTTAACATAGTGTTTTTAGAAAGTTTTAGAGAGATGTTATAGTTTTTGAGTTCGAAAATTATACAGGAGTAATCTTGAAAATTCATTATATATAGGGTGGCGATAAAATGAAAAAGGTGGCAATATTTAGTAATACCCTTAATAAATTGGATATAAATATTCAAATTATTTCAATAACTTGTAACTTTAATAATATCAACAAAGAAATAATTCTCAACATATAATCATGTTGGATATTTGACAATAATTTTTAAATATAGGAAAAATCACTTATCATAATCTAATTTTTTTAATGCATTTTTTACAATAATCTTAATTTTGGTTAAACATGAATATTCCCAATTATAAAGGGTGCTTATTAGAAATGTATAAAGGTAACCTCTTACCTATATAATAAGTCATTTTGCATAAAAATACAAAATTAAATTATACTTCCTCTGTTTTTTTTTTGTTTTTCCTATTTACTTTTTGCATAGTTTTCAATGCAAGTTTTAAATCTCAATATCTTTAAATGCACATAATAAAAAATTATATAAAAAATACATAATAAAAAAGGATACATGAAGATAAATCTAACGAGGTCTCATGTAGATATATTTTATCAATTAAATACATGTTAAAAGCATTAATTAAATTTTTCTCTCCTTA